>NW_012101490.1:39274-45926 GCF_000951045.1 Mandrillus leucophaeus | reverse complement strand
GGCTGAGGCAGGAGAATGGCATGAATCTGGGAGACAGAGCGTGTAGTGAGTGGAGATTGTGCCACTGCACTCCAGTCTGGGAAACAAAGTGAGACTCTGTCTCCAAAAAACAAAAAACAAAACAAACAAACAAACAAAAACACCAAAAAACATTGCAATGTTGATTTGAGGGTTTTTTGTTGCTGTTTCTCATTAAGTTCACCTGTAAGATTTTACTTTCAATGTAGCATAGTATCATTGATTTTACTTACGTGTGTTATTTTTCATTTTTTTACTGAGTATACAATATATCTTTATTCTTCAGTGTTATTATTGTTTATATGTCAGGTAGGAATGCTGATCATTTAGGGTTTGGAAGTTTTCAAAGCCTATAGCATTTTGAAGTCAATGCCATAGGCTTTCAGGATAACAAATGAAACTGCAAAAGGACTCGTTTTCCATTTGATATCTTACAAATAAAATTATATAAGGAAATTCCCTTCACCCACTATAGGATTCTGCTCTCAGAAATGTCTCTGTTTCCAGTGATTTTTGGAGCAAATGGCCTGCAAATGAAAATCTCACTTAATACAAACATGCTTCCAGAAGTTTTAGACATGTTACCAATTTTAGTTCAAATTTAATATTTTAATAATTGTGTTATGAATACTAGTACTAAAGCATCAATTGTAAATCAGCATTAGGTTCTATGCTGAAAATACAGTGCATATACAGGCCACATATTCTTAAAAAACCACATAATAGTAGAGCTCATGCTTGAATAGTTTAAGACCTTCTGGGAAAAATAAATCTGATAAATTAAAATTTGCATACATTTATGAAAGTCCCTATGGAGGTTTTGCCCATTAATGGGCTTAAAAAAAAGGACAGCATATCTCTTGTGAGAACAATAATTGGTGGTGTACAGTGAAATTTTTCTTTTAGGGTTTCTTTTTTTAAATTTTTTTTAAAATTTTACTTTAAGCTCTGGGGTACATGTGCAGAACGTGGAGGTTTGTTACATAGGTATACGTGTGCCATGGTGGTTTGCTGCATCTATTAACCCAACCTCTAAGTTTCCTCCCCTCGCCTTGGTGTGTGTTGTTTCCCTCCCTGTGTTCCTGTGTTATTATTGTTCAACTCTCACTTATGAGTGAAAACATGCAGTGCCCGATTTTCTGTTCCTGTGTTAGTTTGCTGAGGATGATGGCTTCCAGCTTCATCCATGTCCCTGCAAAGGACATGATCTCATTCCTTTTTATGGCTTCATAGTATTCCACATTTTCTTTATCTAGTCTATCATTGATGGGCATTTGGGTTGGTTCCATGACTTTGCTATTGTAAATAGTGCTACAATAAACATACATGTGCATGTGTCTTTATAATAGAATGATTTATATTCCTTTGGGTATATACCCAGTAATGAGATTGCTAGGTCAAATGGTATATCTGGTTCTAGATCCCTGAGGAATCACCATACTGTCTTCCACAATGGTTGAACTAATTTACATTCCCCACCAACAGTTTAAAAGTGTTCCTATTTCTCCACAACCTCGCCAACATCTATTGTTTCTTGACTTTTTAATAATTGCAATTCTGACTGGTGTGAGATAGTATCTCACTGTGGTTTTGATTTGCATTTCTCTAATAATCAGTGATGTTGAGCTTTTTATCATGCGTTTGTTGGTCATGTAAGTATCTTCTTTTGAGAATTGTCTTACAGTGAATTTTTATTTACCTTCCTTTAATTTCCAGAAACTTTCCAAGATTACTTCCCTGACTGTTTTGTTGATATGTTGCTTTCTGAGAGTAATATATATGTTTAGAGATATTTTTGTATGCATGTACTATTTCTTTCAATACTTAGACCATCTCTAATTTTAGGATTTACTGATATTGACTCCCTCGAGCTCAACTGTGGTTATAGCAAATTAGAGTAATTCCAATCTCTTCCCATCAGCATTCATCAGCTAGCTAAGGGTTATCTCATCTCAGCCTCCTTCACTTTTCCCGATGCTTCTTTTCCAAAGTTGATACCACCAGTTTGTTACTTTTATGTTTTTTAACCTCCAGTTCCCTGGTTGTTTTGTTTGTTTTCTCTAATATTTCCACATATAAGTAAATCAAGGTCTATTTTTACTAAAACCATAACTTCTAAATTGTGGTAAATAATAACAGGAATGATTTCAGAATAATTAACTGGAATTAGTATCTATAAATAATACCCCTCATCTGAATTCATAGCTTCTTAGGCATTATGTCATCTTAAAAAGTAACTGATTCGGTAAACAACATCTACAAAAAATCCTGCATTATACTTAATGGTGAGGAACTGGAAGTATTTTTGCTAGGTTTAGAAACAAGGCCAGGATATCCTCTCTTACAACTCCTATTCAACATTTTACTGGAAGAAATAACTGATGTAATATCTGAAAAAGAAGGAAAATGTTAATAGATTGGAAAGGAAGGAAATAAAATGTCTTCATTTGTAGATGACATGGTTGACAATGGAGAAAATTCCAAAGAAATGTTAAAAAATAAAAATACCACCAAGATCAATAAGGTCAATACGATACAAGGTTAATATATGAAATAAATTTCTTTCCTATATTCCATGAACAAACATTTCAGAATTTTAAAAAAGAATGACACAATCACAATAGCACCAAAAAACTTTTTCATTAGTACCAAAAAATGAATTACATATGTATAAATATATACAGAGTCTATATGTAGAAATCTACAAAACATGACAAACGACTAAAAGAAGATCTAAATAAATGGAGAAATATTCCATAGTCATAGATTGGAAGATTCAATGTTGTTCGATGTCAACTGAATATATAGATTCAAAATAAAAGCAATAAAAATAAAAATTATATTTAATAGCTCTTAGCAAATTGATTCTAAAGTCTATGTTGAAAAGAAAAAGACCTAAAATAGGCAAGAAAATACTGAAGAGAAAAAAAGTTTGAAGACTCATGCTACCTGGTTTTAATATTCAGTATAAAGCTACCATAATCAAAACAGCATGGTGTTGGTTAAAATAAGACATACAGATCAGTGGAAGAGAAGAGAGAGTCCAGAAGTAGCACACGCAAATACAGTCAGCTATCTTTAAAAAGGGGGAAAAGACAACTCAATGGAGAAAGAATTATATTTTCAACAAATGATGCTGAAGCAGTTATACATCTGTGTGCAAAAAAAGAACCTAACAACAAACCTTATACATATCACAATAATCAACTCAGAACAGATCACAGAACTAACTGTAAAATATAAAGCTATAAAAATTCTAGAATAAAATACATGAGAAAATTCTATGTGAACTTCAGTTTTGTTATGCTTTTAGCTTTAATACCAGAAGCACAATTTGTGGAAGAAAAGTTTGATGTTGGGCTTTATTAAAACTAAAGTGCCTGTTCTGCAAAAGACAAGTTAAGAAAATGGAAACACAAACCACAAACTGGGAAAAAATGTTTGCATAGCAAAAATCTGATAAAGGACTGGTATTCAGGATATATAAACACTTCTTAAAAGTCAACACTAAAAAACCAAACATCCTAATTTAAAAGTGGGCAAAAGATCTGCACAGACATCTTACCCAAGATGATATACAGATGACAAGCACATGAAATACATTCTAATAATTTGTCATTAAGGAATTGCAAATTAAAACAACAACCAGATATGCACTTATTAGCATGGCTAATATCCAAAAAACCAAAACTACAAATTGCTGATGATATGGAACAACAGGAAATCTCATTCATTGCTGATAGCAATGTAAAATGATACAGTCACTTTGGAAGACCCAGCTTGGCAGTTTCTAACAAAGGTAAACATAGTACTATGATTTGACCCAGCAGTCATGCTTCTGGGTATTTACTGAACGTTTTTTAAACAATTGACCACACAAAAACCTGCAGGTAAAGTTTATAGTGGCTATATTCATAATAGCCAAATTTGGAATCAATTAAAAAGTTCTTCATTAGGCAAATAAACACACTATTATACTTTGATGCAATGGAATATTATTCAACAATAAAAAGTAAGGAATTATCAAACCACATAAGCACATAGCTAAGTCTTAAAGTACATATTGTTAAATGAAATAAACCAGGCTGGGCCAGGCACTCACACCTGTAATCCCAACACTTTGGGAGGCCAAGGTGGGCAAATCACAAGGTCAGGAGTTCGAGACCAGCCTGGCCAACATGGTGAAACCCCGTCTCTACTAAAGACACAAAAAATTATCTGGGCGTGGTAGCGTGTGCCTGTAATCCCAGCTACTCTGGAATCTGAGGCAGAAGAATTGTTTGAACCCGGGGAGCAGATGTTGCAGTGAGCTGAGACCACGCCATTGCACTCCAGCTTGGGCAACAGGGCGAGACTCCGTCTCAAATAAATAAATAAATAAACCAGGCCAAAAAGGCCATGGCTTCATACTGCACTATTTAGTTTACATGACATTTTGAAAAAGGCAAAATTATAGAGATAATTAACGGATCAGTGGTGTCCAGAGTTTCAACAAAGGGTGAGAGTGGTAAAGCACAGGACATTGTTTAACGTGCAGAAAATCTTCTATATGATACTGTAATTTTTGATACATACTACTATGTATTTGTCAAAACCAATTGAACTATAAAACATAAAAATTGTTCCTTGGTATATGCAAATTTTAAAAAATCAATTATTTAGAGGTCAAAGGCATCCCTGATAGAATGCAGAATGTGACAAAAGGATCTAACCATATTACAAACTCTCCGAGGGTGGGGAGGATGGGAGCGCTGAAGTAAGGAAGTGCTAAAGCAAAGCAAAGCAAAACAAAACAAACAAAAATATCCTAAAACGCTCAGTAATGGGGATATGTCAGGGACAAAGAAACCAACTGAAGGAGCTCTCAACAAAAGCTACAGCAATTTGAGCAACAGAAAAAAATACAGTAGTATTATAACTCAAAGTGTAAATAACTATGAATTCAGACTAACAATAAATGATGTGTAAATAAATAAATGGGAAAAATAGATAAATATTCTGATCAGAAGAAGTCCAAATAGCTTATGTGGATACTCTGCCCTCAGTGAGATGGGGCATAACTCCTTGTTTTTTAAGTATGGGCTGTGCATAGGGACCTCTTTCCAAAGACTGCCATATGTGATACTTAATACTGAGTGTCAACTTGATTGAAGGATGCAGGGTGTCGATTGCTAAGTGTGTCTGTGGGGTATTACCAAAGGAGATTAGCATTTGAGTCAGTGGGCTGGGGAAGGTGGACCCACCCTTAATCTGGTGGGCACAATCTAATCAACTTCCAGCGAATATAAAGTAGGCAGGGAAACATGAAAGGAGAGACGGGCCTGGCATCCCAGCCAGATCTTTCTCCCATGCTGGATGCTTCCTGACCTCGAATACTGGACTCCAAGTTCTTCTGTTTGGGGACTCGGACTGGCTCTCCTTGTTCCTCAGCTTGATGCAGACAGTCTATTGTGGGACCTTGTGACTGTCAAATCTAATACTTAATAAACTCCCCTTTATATATATGTATATCTATCCTATTAGTTGTGTCCCTCTAAGAGAACCCTGAGCAACACACCAAATGAAAATTGGAAAAAACAAAACAAAACAAAACAGAGTAACTTTGCAGTGGAGAAATTTGACAAACACTACCCTAGTCAAGTAATCAAAGTGAAAATCAACAGCGATATGCCTTGTTGACAATATGTCATTGAAATGGTGTGATGAAAATGGCACTTTTCCACTGTGGTCTTCTCCAGAAGACATAACTTCAGTCTAATCATGAGAGAAACATCCATCAAATCCCAATTGAGGGTCATTCTACAAACTAACTAACAAGTACTTCTCAGAATGATCACAGTCATCAATAACATGAAGACCAGCAGAACTGTCACAGCCAAGAGGAGCCTATAGAGACATGACAAACATATGTAATGTATTATTGTGGTTGGGATCATGGAACAGAAAGTGGATACTAGAGAAAAACTAAGGAAATCTGAATTAAATGTGGGCTTCAGTTAATAATAGGTCAATATTGGGTGGGCGAAGCAAGATGGCCGAATAGGAACAGCTCCAGTCTCCAGCTCCCAGCGTGAGCGACACAGACCGGTGATTTCTGCATTTTCAACTGAGGTACTGGGTTCATCTCAGTGGGGAGTGCCGGACAACCGGTGCTGGTCAGCTGCTGCAGCCCGACCAGTTAGAGCTGAAGCAGGGCGAGGCATTGCCTCACCTGGGAAGTGCAAGGGGGAAGGGAATCCCTTTTCCTAGCCAGGGGAACTGAGACACACAACACGTGGAAAATCGGGTAACTCCCACCCCAATACTGCGCTTTACCAAGGGTCTTAAAACGGGCACACCAGGAGATTATATCCCACACCTGGCCAGGAGGGTCCCACGCCCACAGAGCCTCCCTCGTTGCTAGCACAGCAGTCTGTGATCTAACAGCAAGGCAGCAGCAAGGCTGGGGGAGGGGCCCCCGCCATTGCTGAGGCTTAAGTAGGTAAACAAAGCCTCTGGGAAGCTCAAACTGGGTGGAGCTCACAGCAGCTCCAGTAGGCCTGCCTGTCTCTGTAGACTCCACCTTTGGGGACAGGGCACAGCTAAACAACAACAACAACAAAAAGCAGCAGAAACCTCTGCAGACGCAAACGAC
>NW_012101490.1:25521-39224 GCF_000951045.1 Mandrillus leucophaeus | reverse complement strand
AGAACAGAAAACCAAACACCGCATGTTCTCACTCACAGGTGGGAACTGAACAATGAGATCACTTGGACTCGGGAAGGGGAACATCACACACTGGGGCCTATCTTGGGGAGTGGGGAGGGGGGAGGGATTGCATTGGGAGTTATACCTGGTGTAAATGACAAGTTGATGGGTGCTGACGAGTTGATGGGTGCAGAACTCCAACATGGCACAAGTATACATATGTAACAAACCTGCACATTATGCACATGTACCCTAGAACTTAAAGTATAATAATAAAAAAGTAAATAAATAAATAATAGATCAATATTGATTCATTAATTGTAAAAAAGTACCATACTAATGAAAAATGTTAATAATAGGAGAAATTTGATGTGGGCTGTATAGAAGTCTCTGTACTATCTTAGGAATTTTTTGGTAAATCTAAAACTATTTAAAAATTAAAAGCTTATTAAACAGAAATTTAAAATGTGATTGATAAAGTAGTGTAATTATGCAGCTGATACTATAGTTAAACTAATAAGAATATAATTAGATTCACGTGTACTGATATGGAAGAACGTCAAGGATACATTATGTAAAAAAACGCAAATTGCAAAAACATTGCATTGTTGTGACCCACTTTATGCAAAAATGTGAACACATATGCATAGACCCAAATATTTGAAGAGGTACACATTAAAGTGTGGTTACTTAAAGATAGCAATAACATTGAGGGTTGTAGAAAATGGGGTGAATGTGGGCATAGACCTTTTTGTCTATACATTTCTCTTATTTGAATATTATACAATAAACATGTATTTGCAGATACTTATGTTATTTATGATTTAAAATATTTTTAGATATATTTTAACTTCTTTTTGCTACCAAGCCTGCCTTAATCCATTATTCCCTTTCATTAATGTAACATCAAGTGTCTTCTCCAATGCTTCTTTTTGCTAGGCATGTAAACAAGAATAAGTTTCTCCCAAGTTAAAGAGGAAAAAAAGAAAACAAAATAAAACAAAAAAGCTACCTTATGCCTTTGAGTTACCCCATATTTTTTTCTGCCAAATTTCCTGAAGGTGGGTGTCTATCATCATTATTTCTACTTCCCTATGTAGTTTTCTCTGTCAGTTCACTGCAGGCTGTCTTCTGCCTTTACGTCTCTACTCAGTCTAGTGTATGGCAACCTTCCTGACAGTGTGGTGCAGAGGGTAAAGCTCTGGGCAGATTTGGGCTCTGTGTCTGAGAATTTTATGCATATTTTACTTTACTTTCCTAATCTCAATTTCCTTACGTCTAAAATGAGGACAGTATCCTTCTTGCTAACTTCTAGTATAGAAACTGATACATAATATATTTTAATAAATATTGATCAGATGATCTAAAAAGCAATCTCATCATAGCATCATGGCAAAGATGTAATCCCTCATCATCTTTTCTCTGGATTCTTGCAGTGGTCTACCAGTGTCACAGATGAACTAACCTCCCTAAAGAGTCTCAGTGTGTCTGCCCTCACAATCCTTCAAATCTCTGTCAACACAATATCCAGAGTGGGCCCATTGAAGCCTAAAAAGTGTGCATGTCTCCTCTCTTCAGAACTTTCCAGAGCTTACTATTGCACAAGAATGTGAGTTTGTGTAGTGTTTGTATGGGCATGTGTATATGTGTGTGTGAGAGAGAATGTATATTTGTGGGGTAATCCTAGGAATCACCAACACTGGAGCGGAAAAATATGGCAGGGAAGAAAGGAAGCCAATAAAAGGTTTGTTTTCAAGCAGCATACTGCTGTGGGCACCAGGTGCCTAGGCTCAGTAAGAAACTCAGAAGGATAGGGTGAATATGACCCAGAGTTGATCCAACCAAGGTTCCAAGAAGCTGAAAATTTGGTCCACACCATCTGCCTGTTATTGGTTGATGGCTGCTTTGGGGAAGGAAATGGAAGGAATGCATTCACTTCTAGTATGCCCAATCTACTTTATCTTTAAGCCTGGCAAACTGTAGCAGCCAAAGAGAGTGCTCAGTTGAAGACCTGTCAATAGGGAGTATACCCAAAAATGGTGAAAGCCAAGGAGACATGGATGGGTTGCTGACAGCATCTGCTAAAATGTCTTTTTTTTTTTCCAAATATCTCATGTATTTGTATTTCCTTTCTAACCCCATGCATCATTTAAGGTTCTTTAGGAAACAGAAGGCATATTCAAAGGGGATAATTAAAGAGAATTTAACAAAACGGCTATTTATAAATATGTACGCAGTTTTCAAGAATTTCACAAGTTACAAGAAAGCTAGATGGACTAAAGCTATTTCCATTACCTAAAGGAGGAAGGATAGGGAACAGACACTTGAACCTATTAGATATGGCCTTAAGTAGCAGAAATCAGGCACTGCCAAGCTATGCCTCAGCAGGGAAGGATCCTGAGAAATCACACTCAGATTGATCTCTCCTCCAACCTCTGATCTGCTGTCTTTGTCTTTTATTGGTCAAAGCAACACAAAGCCAGAGTATAGAAAGTGAATCAGTACTTAGGAGTCAGTGGCCAGAGCTCAAAGCTCACTGAAGTATGAGAAGCGGAGCCAGAGGAACAGGTGGAGAATATTCAGCATGACTAGGGCAATGCAAGCTGCAAGAGAGCCTGATTTTTGTCCCTCTGTTTCCTGCACTGTTCCCCACAAATAGAACAGTGCCTCACACATAGTCAGTACTAAATAGATATTTGTTGAATGTTTCAGTCCATTCATAATACTTTTGCTATTCTTTGTAAATTATTCCAGGATTGCACTTCGTTTTAACTTTTGCCTTCCAAAAAGTGCAAATTGATATCTCAATATTGTGAATGAATATCCTTAAAATGTTTAAGTGCTTCATCACTGGGGAGTGTCACAGCTTCTAATAATCATGATGTAAAGATTGGTTTTAAAAAAGTCATCTTCTCTTGTAACTCAATATTTCCATGTCCTCTTCTAAATGAAGCAATAAAAATGGTTTTCCTGAGTTTGCCAGAAAAAGTCCTTACTTAAAAATTGTTTGACTTCCATGAACACAAAATAATTCCATTTGATAAGGCATATTTTATTAGTATTTGCCATTACTGTTAAGGAAAGGCATATGTAGGAGATTGGCTGGTGCTGATCTTGGATGATCATATATCAGAAAAAAATATGTTAAATTACACTTGAGCATTTCTATATTTCTAACTTGAGAGAACATTTCTGTCAGTCAGTGATTCAGGATCATGTATTTAATTAACTGTATAACATTTACTACAATTTTGGATTTTGTCATTTTTTATTGAAATAGTTTAACAAACATGATTCATTGAAAATAATATTCTCATTCCATGTTAAAAATACTTTTCTAATTTTAATTTTTATACTCAACTTTTTTTACCTTATATTCATCAAAAAAGTAAAAGTGAATGTATTCCCCCAAAATTCATTTCTACCTGGGCTCTGTAAATGTGACTTCATTTGAAAATAGAACATTTTCAAATATAATAAAGTTAAGATGAATTTACACAGGATTGCTAAAGATCTGAAATCCAATATGACTGATGTTCTTATAAGAAGAGGGAAATTTGGAGACAGACACAGGCACACAGAAGAGATGCGTGTATAGATGAGACAGAAGTTGGAGTTAGGTTGCCACTGGCAAGAGTACCAAAGATTGCTGGAAACCACCAAAAACTAGGGAAGAAGCATGAGTTAGATTTTCCCTCTGAGCTCTCAGAAGGAGCCAATCCTATCCACACCTTCATTTCAAATGTTCAGACTCCAGAACCACAAGAGAATAAATATCTGTTGTTTGAAGTCACCAGGTTTGTTACAGTAGTCCAAGGAAATATATATAGAATAAAATACAGTACCAGATCTGTTCTCATTCACCAGGAAACATTTTTTGGAATATTAATTCTGGAAATGAAGAGTTTACTGCCATTTTTTTTTCTTTTTTTTCTTTTTATTTTTTGAGATGGAGTCTCGCTCTTGTCGCCCAGGCTGGAGTGCAATGGCACAATCTCGGCTCACTGCAACCTCCGCCTCCTGGGTTCAAGTGATTCTCTTGCCTCAGCCTCCCGAGTAGCTGGGATTACAGGTGTACACCACCATGCCCGTCTAATTTTTGTATATTTAGTAGAGACGGGGTTTCACCACGTTGGCCAGGCTGGGCTCGAACTCCTGATCTCTGGTGATCCACCCCCCCACCCCTTCGGCCTCCCAAAGTGCTGGGATTGCAGATGTGAGCCACCACACCCAGCCGATTGCCACTTTTGGTGTATCAAGAGTCGGCCTTTATTAGCAAGTATTTCTATCTGCCAGTTTGGGTTGAGCAAAATTAGAACTGACAACGGACCAGATGCTTCTATTACCAGTATTTCAACCTCCAGAGGATCTGGATAACAGTTTTCAAGTAACTCTCATAGTAGCCCAAGCTTACTTAAACTCTAAAATGAAAGAATAGAAATAGACTCGGGATGCCAAAAAGTCATATATTTATCTGATTTAAACTCATCAAACTGAAATTTAAAATAAAAATTATCTTGAAAACCTGCTACATAGCAGAAACTGTGTTAAGTTCTGGGAATACGACACCAAATAAGACAATTTCCCTGACTTCAAGAAATTCGAAGTATAACTGTAATATACAATGAAATATACAGTGAAAAGGGAAACATGAGGCTACAGAAATAAAATGAGGCATATCATGTTCAGCTATATGCTGAAGGCATTTGCAAGTCATTGAGTTTGAAGTTGGGAAGCAACAGGATAAAATTTCTTGTTTAGAAAACAGCACGGGGTAGAGTGGAGGGTAGTTTGGGCAGATGCAAGCCTGGAATGACTGGGAGATCAGTTAGGCCATAATAGCCGACATTCTGAGAAAAAGGTGAGGTGGCTTCACATAGAGAGTTAGCTATGAAGAAATGAAAGTGAGAAAATGGACAGATTAAAAGGATGTTTAAATGGTTAATTAGCAAAGTTTAGGGATTTAATTGGGGGTAGAGATGGGAAGGAAAGAGAGTGGGGAGGGAAAGGCAGACTCCAGTTAGTGGAAGTTAGTGGCATTATGGTGCAGTTTTCTCCAGGCAGGAGGCCCAAGATGAAGGGCAGGGTCTAGGTACACAATGGAAAGGTGGGTGCAATGGGCTACCTTCAAGAAAACAGATTTTCTGTAATTTACAGTCAAATTATTTATATACCCACCCACTCCCAAACATGCTTTTTTATTCTTTCAAATGAATTAGCCTATTTCTCTCTATTTATGAATAGCATTTGGTTGATTTGGCTCATTATTTAACTAAACTAAGTTCAGTCAACTTTCAAAAATAGCAAAAACAGGTCAAAGTGGGAGGATTACTTGAGGCTAGGAGTTTGAGACCAGCCTAGGCAATATAGTGAGACCCCTGTTTCTATAAAAACTAAACAACAACAACAACAAAAAGTATCCATGCGTGGTGGCATGCATCTGTAATCCCAGCTACTCTTAAGAGGCTGAGGACAGAGGATGGCTTGAGCCCAAGTGTTCAAGGCTGCAGTGAGCTATGCTCTCGCCACTGCATTCCAGCCTGGGTGACAGAGAGAGACCTCGTCTCAAAAAAAAAAAAAAAAAAAAAAGGCAAAAGTTTTTTTGATATTACACAGTTAGATATTTTCAAAACATAATTAAAAAAAGAAAAGAAATAATTTGAGGTGATTGTAAAGGACGTAATTTTAAGTAAATTTTGAAAATCTACATGAATAGTCCTTGCTCTCATTAGATGGTACATATTTAACTGAACTTTGCAGGTGATGGCAGAGACACGCGTTAATAATAAACATGATGACTTGAAGTAGTAACTCAATTTATTATTTTAAGATATATTAAAGTATGATAAATTCATTTAAATGAAAAGAGAAAGTCATATTTACTTTCATGGAAATATTAAGTAAATAAAAAGTACAAACATTGTTCCAGCAATAAAACTGAAACCCTTTAATGATCTGACCCAAGGCCTCAGCCTGGCTTTCAGTTCTAAAGTCTTTTCGTTCTAAGTGCTTGTTCTAACACTGGATCCCTGTGTGTTTTACTCCAAATTCGGATCCCAGGCTGCAAATTGCATGTAATCAAAAGGGAAAATACCAATAACTATTACTAAATTAGAGAAACAACTGGCACGGAAGAGTGTGAGTCAGAACTACTAGTTTTCTAGGCGTTTTTTTTTTTTTTAATTCAAAAATTGAAGCATGGAGAGGTGTATTCCATGAAGTAGTGGGGCAACAGTAACCTCAATGTAACCACATGCTCTGCACAATGAATACTTCAAATTTTCCAAGGTAAGTCTGCAGAAAATAGGAAATGGATTCTTCACCCCGCAATTTTTTTATTTCTAAGGTTACATTCTTTTAACTTTTCAGACTGTTACTACAGTCTATATTACATACTGAGTGTTTCTTAGAAAACTAATAAAGTTGAGATCATCTGAATTGCTTTTCTATTTTTCTATTTCTTTGCACACTGGTATGAATCATACTTCTCTAAGCAAATATGTTCCTTAATGTATTACTTTTCTTACTTTGAAAACTCTAAAACTACCTACTCTAATTTATAATATCACAGAACTTTACTCTGTGTTTATTATACATATACCCCAATTCTGTTATTTTTATTCTACATTCAACCCTCAATAGGTTTTCACTGTCTTTCTTATCATCTGTGTAGGCATTCGTCACTAGAATAGAAACTTCTTGGGGTAAAAAATGTCCCAATATTCCTAATTATATCAGCTAGCTTCCAGCATCATACATGAGATAGGTATTTTACCTGTCGTTTGAAATTGACAGAGCCTTATAAAAACATATAATCACTCACTGGCTTGGCATTCTACATGGCAATATTCATCAATCATTATGAAATGCAAGACACAATACAAAGTGTATATTCAATCTTATACAGAGCATTTGGGGACATCTATGTTGCAAAATTTAGAGTTCTATTTATTTGGATTTGAGAATGACAATGTGAAGTGTATGCCATTTTAAAGTCACACCTATTCCAGCACTGGACAGCACCACATTTTGTCTCCCGTGTTTGCAGATCAGGTTTTGCCACCAAATGAGTTCAAGTTGTGTCAAGTTTTGTTGCATAATACAATGCTTAAAAATCTTCTAGTTTTAAGAGCTGGTATTCTGGTTTTATTGTTGTTGTTGCTGTTGTTTCAGAATTTTAAACTATGGAACACATTGTCAGACAAACAGTGATCCAAAGAAGGAAGAGATAGGCATTTCAGGAAAATGACATAAAGTGTAAGAAAATAAAGACGAGAAAAGAAAAAAAAAAAGAAGAAGAAGAAAAGAAATACTTCAGAAAAGACATGTAACTCAGAGAGCTGGGAGTATACATCTTGAAAAGGGGTCAAGTGCTGGAGCAAAGCATCAAGGTTGAATTATAAGAGATGTGTATGTTTTGCTATTTTTTTCTGGCTTTACTGAGAAATAATTGACAAATAAAAGTTGTATATGTTTAAGGTATACAAAATAATGAGTTAATATGTTTATGTGTTGTGAAGTGATTACCACAATAAAGCTAATTAAAACACCTATCACCTCACATAGTTACTGGATTTTTGTGT
The DNA here is from genome assembly GCF_000951045.1 of Mandrillus leucophaeus. Taxonomy (NCBI): domain Eukaryota; kingdom Metazoa; phylum Chordata; class Mammalia; order Primates; family Cercopithecidae; genus Mandrillus; species Mandrillus leucophaeus. The sequence continues at coordinate 31,641 of NW_012101490.1, read as the reverse complement.
GTGGTGAGAACACTTGAGAGCTACTCTTGGCAAATTTCAACTATACAATAGAGTGTCATTAACTATAGTCACCATGCTGTACATTGCATCACTCGAACCTATTAATCTTATAACTGGAAGCTTATATCCTTTCACCAATTTCTCCCCATTTTCCCAACTTCCTAGCCCCTGGAAAACACCATTCTACTCTCTGCCTCTGTGAATTCGACTTCTTTAGATTCCACATATAAGTGAGACCATACAGTATTTGTCTTTCTGTGTCTACCTTATTTCACCTAGCATAATATTCTCCAGGTTCATCCACGTTGTCACAAGTGGCAAGATTTCCTCTTTTCCATAGCCAATATTGTACTGTATATATACCACATTTTTTTCATCCATTCATCTGTTGGCAGATATTTTGGTCTGTTTCCATATCTTGGCTATTATGAATTAGACTGTGGTGAACATGGGAGTGCAGATATCTCTTCAAGATACTGATACGTTTTCCTTGCATATATACCAAGAAGTGAGATTGCTGGATCATATTAACTTTTTGTTTACTTGTTTTTAAGGAACCTCCATGTGGTTTTCCATGATGACCACACTGAATTAAATTCTCACCAAGAGTGTACAAAGATTCCTCTTTCTCCATGCCCTTGCCAATGCTTGTTATCTCTTGTCTCTTTTTAAATAATAGGCATCCTAACATGTGAAATGATATCTCATTATGGTTTTGATTTGAATTTCCATGATGGTTTGTGATGTTAAGCATTTTTTCATGTACCTATTGGCCATTTTTATGTTTTCTTTAGAAAAATGTCATTCCAGTCCTTTCCCCATTTTTAATCAGGTTTTTCTTTTGCTATTGAGTTGTAGTTTCATAGATAATTTGGATGTTAACCCCTTAACAGACATCTGGTTTGCAAATATTTTCTTTCACTCCCTGGGTTGCCTTTCATTTGGTTGACTTTTTTTTTGCCTCTTCCAGAGCAATTAAATACACTATTAGCTATGCTAGCCCTTATTTATTCATGACTCCCTATCTCTAGACAGAAAACTTGGAGGAACAACTAGTCCCTATATCCTGCCGCTTACTAGATGTGCATGTTCTAGACACAAAATTCAAGCTGTTTAACCATATTCATCCATTAATTTAACAAGCCATTATTAGCCAATGTATAAGACATTGGAGGTTCAATGGTGAAAGTTATACCAATTGCATTTTTGGTACAATTACTTCAATAATGTCAGACGTTACAAAATTACAAATGGAAGCATACTCTGATGGAAGGAATGAATGTCCTTCTCAGAGAGTAAGAAGGAAACTTTTCCACATCTGGTGGGGCTTATGTTCCCTGAGGAAGTGATAGCTGACCTGGCATATGAAAGTGAAAAGGAAAGGAAGGAAGGCTATCAGAATGGGAACAAACATGTGCAAAACCCCTGTGGCAAGGCAGAGTGGAAGGCATCAGAGAAAGTGAAAGAAACCCGTGTGGAAAGAAAGCCAAGGAGCCACTGCCTGTATATGAAACCATCACTGTTAGCCCTCTAGAAGCCTTCTGTCTGCTCTTCCAGTCACAGCCCCCTTTCTTCCACTAAAGGAATAGTTACTACACTGTTCAAATATTTATGGCAATAATTCCTTATTATATTTAGTTAACACTCTTAAGAATTTCCTTTTAAGCGTATATAAATGGAACCATAAAGCATATAGTCTTTGTGTATGATTTTACCTACAGTACATTTTCTTTTTCAAATTTGTTTATGTTCTTGAGTCACATATTTCATTCATTTTGTATACTCGATAGGATTCTTTGTATGAATATACAATAATTCATGAACTTAATGCTTTGATGAACATTTTTGATGTTTCTGTGTTTTTACTGATCACAAATCACATATGATTAAACATCCAGGCACACATATGCATGTCATTTCTCTAGCATAAACAGCAAGAAATATATATATATATGAATATGAACATATGCAAACACCAGTTCATGCATAATATAAAATTATGGACTATTCTATCTCCTTTCACATATTTTCTGTTTTTGTCTCTCTTTTCATCATTATTGATGGTTTCTTCTTCCATCTCTTCCATTTAATGATCTCTCTGCATCTTATCCATTGAATTCTTAATTTAGGCTATTTCACATATTACATTGCTTTAGTTTTAGAATTTCTATTACTTTCTTTTCTGAAAAATCTGCCTGACAGACCTCTCAGTCTATATAAACACAATCTAACACAATTTTCTATTATGACAGAAATATTCTATAAATCAGTACTGCACAATGTAGTTATTCAGTTCTTGAAACATGGCTAAAGAATTGAATTTTTATTTTTATGTATTTATTTATAATTATTTAATTAATTTATTTATTTATTTTTGACAGAGTCTCGCTCTGTCGCCCAGGCCGGAGTTCAGTGGCACGATCTCGGCTCACTGCAAGCTCTGCCTGCCGGGTTTACGCCATTCTCCTGCCTCAGCTCCCCCAGGTAGCTGGGACTACAGGCACCCGCCACCTCACCCGGCTAGTTTTTTGTATTTTTTAGTAGAGAAGGGGTTTCACCGTGTTAGCCAGATTGGTCTCGATCTCCTGACCTCGTGATCTGCCCGCCTCAGCCTCCCAAAGTGCTGGGATTACAGGCTTGAGCTACCGCGCCCGGCCTCAATGTATTTTTAAGAGTGTAAAGGAGTCTTGATTCCAAAACTTTGAGAACTGCTGCCTTCTCCTCCACTTTCTCCTTCTCTAGAATTTCTTCATTAAAAGAAACATCCCTTTGCCATTCCATATTAACTTACAGAGTTCCATTGAGGCCAGTTTTGCTACCTCCCTCCCATCTTTCCACCTCCCTCTCTTGACACAAAACCTGACTACAGGACTCGACCAGCCCACCCATTTCCAGTGATTAGCTGTCAGGTGGGCTAAGCCAAGAAAATGTGGGTTTTCCCTGAGACTAGACCTCTCCTTCTGGGAGATCTGGAATCACAGGGACAAGGTTGGCCACCTTGGGGTAGTCAGAATTTATCTCGCCTAAACGAGGAGAGGTTAGGCAAGTTTCTACAAAGCCAAACTGCTTTCTAGATAATTATACTTTGTGCCATGACTGTAAGAATGCCCATTTTATTGCACACTTTCTAACATTTTCACCAAACTGATAAATACAAGCTGGTACCTAGAAGAAAAAAAGGCTGGGCATGGTGGCTCATACCTGCAATCCCAGCACTTTGAGAGGCCGAGGCAGGTGGATCATCTGCGGTCAGGAGTTCGAGACCAGCCTGGCCAACATGGTGAAACCCCATCTCTACTAAAACTACAAAAATTAGCCGGTGTGGTGGCACGCACCTGTAATCCCAGCTACTTGGGAGGCTGAGGCAGGAGAATCACTTGAACCCAGGAGGCGGAGGTTGCCGTGAGCCAAGATCACGCCATTGCACTCCAGCCTGGGCGACAAGAGCGAGACTTCGTCTCAAAAAACAAAAACAAAACAAAACAAAAAAACTTACCATACAAATAATTTGTTCCATCTCTAGAAACCAATTCAGCAATGAGAACTGAAAACCACCACTTGGAAGGTTTCAAGCATTTAGCTCTACCTATTGATGTCTAAAGCATTAGTTAAGGTAGAAACACACACACACACACACACACACACACACCATGTATTCAGTACCAGGAAACATGACTGACTAGATGATATAGTTATCCAACAGAAAGCGCACAATAACTGAAGCCACTGTAGAGGAATAAGTTATGACATAGATCTACAATATTGTTGAGTGAAAAAGCAGATTACAAAAAAAAATCTGATTTTTCAAGGGAGAGGGAACATATACAAGCATAGGAGAAAAGAGATGAGCAGATGACTGGAAACATACAAAATTCTGATAGTGGTACCTTCTGAGTAGTAGAATTATCGGTAATATTTTCTAGTTTTGCCTAAAAATTTTCTAAATTTCTTAAAATAAGAAGGTCCTGTTATCCATATTATAAAATATCCACCACCCCAGGAAACTTAACCTTCAGCACAAACTCTACAACATGTTAAAAGTTTGTTCAGTTTTATATTTAAGAGAGAATCTATTTTGAAAGACATCTAAAATGATGACCAGTATTTAAACCTATGCATTAATATTTTTCAATCATATGCTTCAAATTTTGTAATTTTGATAAGGTTAAGCTTCATATCAATCTTGAAACGGTAAGTTTTCTATTTGTCTTTAAAATAGGACCTGCAATAGGACAGTGTTTAAACAGTGAATGGTGCTCAAATATCACAATATAAATTCAGGCAGCGTTCCTTACATAGAATGTTTAAGTGCTTCTAACACTGTTCTTTTTCCCCGGTTATGAAAACACATTACAATTGTCTAAACATCTAATTATTCAGGTCCTTTGTTTCTCCTTCATTCTACTATTTTTACAGTAATTTTAAGGCCTGTGAGGATGAAACTGTCTGTGATGGCTACCACAAAGGTTACTGTAAGTGGACAAATTTCAGACAAGTTTATCACCACTACCATCCCCACTATAAAACTGTCTTAATCAAGGGCAACACATTTCAAGGTTAACCAAGACAACCTCTTTACCTGTCACTGCTTAAGAAAATGATTTTTTGGTCTTATTTAGAAATAACTTTCTGTATCTATCTTTCTCCATAAATTCACTGAGACCAATGTGTGGCTCTATCTCAAGCACCAGCAAGCTAAACTGCTTGCCAGAATGTTCAGTTTTTGTATCTTTCCAAATATAGGACACAGCTCTCTTTTGATATCATAATTTTTTGAAAATTGATGCACAAACTTCTTGAAAGTACAGCCAGGCACGGTGGCTTACGCCTGTAATCCCAGCACTTTAGGAGGCCGAGGCAGGTGGATCATGAGGTCAGGAGTTCAAGACCTGCCTGGCCAAGATGGTGAAATCCATCTCTACTAAAACTACAAAAATGAGCCAGGTGGGGTGGCAGGTGCCTATAATCCCAGCTACTCAGGAGGCTGAGGCAGGAGAATCACTTGAACCTGGGTGGCGGAGGCTGCAGTGAGCTGAGATCGTGCCACTGCACTCCAGCCTGGGTGACAGAGTGAGAATCTGTCTCAAAAAAAACCCCGAAAAACAAAAAACAAAAAAACAGAAAGTTCAGACATACAGCAGTTGTAATTCTTCTGAAGGCTGGTTGTGGGACACATTACTTTCATACTTGGTTGTTCAATAAATCTGGGGTGGAGAATAAAGTAAACTGACAGAATTACCATATAAACTAAAATTCTAAGTGCTCTGACAACAAAATAAACTTAAAATACACACACATACACACACACACACACACACACACACGGGTTTCCCCGCTAATCATTTTACAACTAAACAACCAAGTAGATAACCCAGAGCCCACAAAAGCTGAGTAAAAATTGTAACACTTGGTTAAATAAAAATGCACATATTCCCCTCTGAGCTAAAAAAAATGGTTAAGTATTCAGAGACAGCAATTACAGCTACTGAGAACATCACTGTAAGCAAACTGAGGCAGAGAAAACAAAGGTGCTGATGAGGAATTGAACCACCTAAGCTGCAGAAACCCACTGGATGGTTTCCTAGGTTCCGAGTTGGCATTATCTTTCAGAATGATTTCTGAAAGAGACACATAATACTGTTACAAAGGATCTGGAGAAAGGGATGCTTGCTTTATCACTCTGGCTCTCCAGTCATGCTTCACATTTTCACTGCTTACATTCTCTTTCATGTGAAGTCAATTTACAGACTTCCATCAAGTCCTTAGAGACCTTTTTGTACTATCCATGACAAGTTCTTGATGTTATCTCTGCACTTTTGACAAATTCTTAGCAGTTAACTTACAAGGCAGTTAAGATTTTTGTTCAAGCACAATATAGCTAGAATAGGGTCATATACTCAATAAAATAAATATTTACCAAGCATTTATTGACTGGAAGATAAAAAGCACAAAGGCTTACAGAATATAGCATGACATGACCGAAGCAAAAATAGCAAGGACTAAAGACGGGAGGAAGGGAAAATATCAGCATGAACTGAATATGACCCAGAAGAGCCTTGACGGTCAGACATGTAAAGACAAATTGGGTAGGGTTAAGGGGTGGAGGTCAGGGACACATTC
>NW_012101490.1:20725-24201 GCF_000951045.1 Mandrillus leucophaeus | reverse complement strand
CGCCGGGTGCCTCACGGTGATGTTGCAGTGGAGCCTGGGCGGCGGCTCCAGGCTCCTTGTTCTTGTGGAAGATAGAACAGCCAGCAACTTAAGCCTGGCCTTGAACCCTGACACGGACATCTTCCCCTCATCTCCTGCCGGAGGGGCGCGGAAGGGGAGACGGTCCTGCGCTGTTGTCATTGCCGCGACGACCTGGCGGGACAGCCCGGCCGAGCTCTGGCGGCTCCGCCTCTCCCGGCCGCCTCAACCTTCGTGGGAGTGCCTATGGAAAATGGCAAGGGGCACGGAGGCCTTGGAGGGGAGCTGTGTGGCGGCCCGGGGGGCTGCTCCCTTTGTAACGGACTCCACCGACAGAAGGCGCGGCTCCTGTCAAGCGGCAGCTTAAAAGGGCAGCAGCACCACCGCCCCCGCTACAGCCTGGGAAAGGGCAGCCCCCACCCTGCCATCGTCCCCGTCATCTCTCACCGCTCAACCCTCACCCCTCAAACCGGGGGATACACTAGTCCAGAGCGTGTGCGGGCTCCCAGCTGCGCCCTCCTCCTCTTGACCCAGCACCTTTCTGCCCAACCCGTCTGGTCCCTCCATTCCTCACACTCCCCTACTGGAGGCTGAGGGTGGCACAACCACCAACTGTAGTGTGTGTGTTTCTCTTGAGTGTGAGTGAGTGTGCGTGTGTGTCTCCCAAGGGAACAGAGCACTGCTGAGTTCAGGCTGATAATTAGCTCCTGGACTGTTAGCAAAATACAGTCACAAGAAGGCTCTGTGCTGTTTTGTCTTTTCCGGTGACATCATGTTGCTCGTGTTTTGTTTTTCAGAGTTCATTAGTTTCTATTTGTTCTCAGTTAATATCCAGCTCAATAGATTGTGTAAATAGAATACCCCCAAATTGAAAGTCACCTACATAAAATATAGTGAAAAATATGTCACCCACTTAGAGTTGAAAATGTGCACAGGTTAGTTTGGTGTAGCCAGCGCTGGATAATGGGTAAGGGCACAGGATCCCGGGACTAGACTGCCTGGGTCCAGGTTCCAACTTAGCCACTTGCTGGCTGTGAAATACTTGACAGCTTTAAGCCTCAGTTTCTTTTTTTTTTTTAAACTTAATCCCAAATGTGATAGTAAGTCTCAGTTTCTTGATCTGAAAATCAGAAATTATTCAATGAGAGTCTATGTGAAAACTTCAAAGCTTTTGAAGCCACTGCCTGGCTCAGGAAAGTCCTCAGCTTTAGCCGTTATTAGCTATGATCATTGTTGTTTTGGCAACACGTGAATTAATGAGGTAGGAAAATGCTCAAGGATGACAACCAAGTATCCAAATTATCTCATCAGACCCATCAGACCCATATGTGTGCATGCTCATGTTTCAGCTCAGAGCTCTTTGTCTAGAAGGCTGTTGAACTCAGAGGCCCAGGCACTATCAACTTGACTTTGCAGTGGAGTCATGACTTTTGTTGATCAACGAAATTGACATAATGCTCTTTTTGTTGTTGTTGTTGCACCAACCATGTGCCTAGAGCTAACTGTGTCAGGAAGAGCATGCTTCAGTTGGCTGGAGTGAGCAATTCAACTTGTGAGGAATGAGAAATGTTACTGTTGAGACAAGAAACAAAACCCCAGGGTAAGGTAGGAATCACTGAAAGTCAGGCAGAGGAACTGGCATCCAGTAATGAGTTAGGCTTTGCTGGTGTCTGGCCCTACAGATGGCTCTTTGGAGAGGAAAAAATTAAGCCAGGCCAGACAGCACAGATCCTAAGGGAATGCTGGCAGCTCTAGGCTGTCTATGGAAGAGAAGCAGAGGGTGGCACCTGGTTGAAAGAGGGGGCTGGGGGACATAGCTTGAGCCTGTGTTTACAGATGGAGTACCCTGATTCCTGCGACTGGGGAAGGAGATCATGCCCGGATCAGGGGACCTCAAATCAGAACCCTTCCCATCCACACACCTTCTTTTCAGGGCATCTTTCATTGCAAACGACAAACAAACTAGTCGGAAAGCTCAGCGGATTCTCACGGTGGTGCCTAGCAGGCCAGGCCTAGCTGCCCTTTAACCTGTGACTGAGGATAATGCCACTGGCCTGTAACCACACACTGGAAAATCTTTACATCCATGGACACGCCATGCCCACAGAGACAGCTGTGCATGGTTCTTTATGTTTGGGGTGCTGTCCTGGCAGTTGCCTTACAAATATGTAGGATTAAAATGGGATGCCCTAGAGCTTATCTAACCTTTATCCTCCTCCCCCGCCAAAATGAAGGGGAACTAGTTTTGTTAGCTTTATGGAAGATGGATCTGTCATTGTTTTTAGAACCTTCGGAGAAAGATTTCTTGGGAGGAAGCTATCCTGAACCCCAGAGATTTTTCTCATTTTTCATTGCAAACAACAGATAAACTAGTTGGAAAGCTCAGCAGATTCTCACGGTGGTGCCTAGCAGACCAGGCCTAGCTGCCCTTTACCCTGTGACTGAGGGTGATGCCACTGGCCTGTAAGCACACACTGGAAAATCTTTACATCCATGGACACACCATGCCCACAGAGACAGCTGTGTGTGGTTCTTTAGGTTGGGGGTGCTGTGCTGGCAGTTGCCTGATAAATATGTAGGATTAAAATGGGATGCCCTGGAGCTTAGCTAATCTTTATCGCCCCTCCCACCCCTCTAAAATGAAGGGGCTGTTAGTTTTGTTTGCTTTGTGAAAGATGGATCTGTCATTGTTTTTAGAACTTTGGAGAAAGATTTCTTGGGAGGAAGCTATCCTGAACCCCCAGAGATTTTCTTATTTACAGGTGCACCAGCTTTAGAGTCCTAGATCTTCATCCTGGCTCAGCCACCCTCCAGCTGTGTGACCTTTGAGAAGTTGCTTGACTACACTGAGTCTTGTCATCTACGAGTGAAGGTTGCTACATTGCTACTGTGTGGAGCACCTACCCCCAGGCAGTCTTATAGGGTGATGGTGAAGATTAAATGCAATAGTAAGGCTGAAGGAGGAGGATCACTTGAAGCCAGGAGTTCAAGACTAGCCTGGGCAACAAAGCCAGACCTCATTTCTATGAAAATATTTTTTAAAAAATGAGCTGGACTTGGTGGCTTAAGCCTGTAGTCCAGCTACTCGGGAGGCTGAGGTGAGACCACCTGAGCCCAGGAGTTTGAGGCTGCAGTGAGTTGTGATTGCACCACTGCACTCCAGCCCAGGCAATAGAGAGAGACCCTATCTCAAATAAATGAGTAAGTGAATAAGTAAAATAATAAAATAATGCATGCAATTAGTACACTAGTACATGATCAGGCACATGATAAATGCTCGATAAATGGTAGCCCTAATAAACTTTGTAATGTTGTAAAGGAGGATGTCCTTTGGACTCAGCCCAGTGACAGAAGCATTTAAAGAGACTGATTTGTATGGTGGCTATTTCCTACAGGTACAAGCCTGTACCTCCAGGGACCCAAGGAATTGGCTCAGTGGGGCACCTTGTTCTATTTAC
>NW_012101490.1:0-19414 GCF_000951045.1 Mandrillus leucophaeus | reverse complement strand
ATGACAACTGACACCAAACAACTCCAAGGATCACTAGTGGCTATTATCAGCAACTATATGCAAAGAAATAGGAAAACCTACTAAAAATGGATAAATTTCAAGACGCATCCAGACTACCAAGATTGAACCAGGATGAAATCCAAAACCTGAACAGGCCAATAACAAATAATGAGATCGAAGTGGTAATAAAAAGTCTCCCAGCTAAGAAAAGCCTGGGACCTGATGATTCACTGCTGAATTCTAGCAAACATTTGAAGTAGACTAATACCAACCTTACCCAAACGATTCCAAAAATAGAGAAGGGAAGACTTCCAAACTCATTCTACAAGGCTAGTATTACCCTGATACCAAAACCAAAGATACATCCAAAAAAGAGAACTACAGGCCAGTATCACTGATGAATATTGATGCAAAAATCCTCAACAAAATATTAGCTAATTGAATTCAACAACACATTAAAGTTGGGGTGCAGTGTCCCAGGTTCACCCAACACTTCCCATTTTCCTCTCTGTGTGTGTCTACTTTGCTGTGTTCCCTGGTGGCAGCGGGGGTGGCAGTGTTGGTGTGTGGGCTTCCCAGGACAAGGGGAAAGTGAGTATGCCCTTTTCTTGCCTCCTGCCAGGCATCTGCAGCCTGGCACAAGCTCTGGCCAGGTCTTCAAGCAAGGAACTTGGAGATGTTCTTTTCTAATTTCTGGATTGGTAACTTGAGGCAAATTCTGGATACTAGAGTCAGAACTAAGACAAGACTTGAATCACAGGAGTCTGTGGTCCTGAGAGGCAGAGGCGTGAGACCTTCTAGAGCTGGGTGTGTGTTCAGGCCATTTGCTTCTCTCTGTGCCTCAATGTTCCAGGTACCCTTGGAGGGGCTGAGATCCCAGGGATCCCTGGAGCCTGGCTGCATGGCCTGGCCACCCTGATGCCCTTGTGTGCTCCATGACAGGACAGCAAGGGCGAGGAGAATGGCTCCAACAGCTTCATGCACTCCATGGACCCACAGCTGGAGTGGTAAATGGAAACTATCCAGAACCTGGTGGAGTCCTACATGGCCATTATCAACAAGACCGTGTGGGATCTCATGGTTGGTGTCATGCCCAAGACCACCACACACATCATGATCAACGTGCATGCACCGCCTCATGGTGAGAGGGGGCTCCTGTGGCACAGGGCATGCAGGTGGCCATGTTGGCCTGGGGGAGATGCCGACCAGCCCTATGGGACCAGGTACAGGGAGGGACACATAGTCCAAACCAGAGGTGTCTCAGAAATATAACATGGGACTGAGGACAGTAGCCCATGCCTGTAATCCCAGCACTTTGGGTGGTCAAGGTGGGAGGATAGCTTGAGCCCAGGAGTTTGATTCCAGCCTGGGCAACATAGTGAGACCTGGCCTCTACATAAAAATTTTAAAAATAGCTGGGCTTGGTGGTGGCACCTGCCTATAGTCCTAGCTACTCAACAGGCTGCCATGGGAGGATCACTTTGAGCCCAAGAGGTTGAGGCTGCACTAAGCGGTGATCTCGCCCACTGTACTCCAGCCTAGTGACAGAGCAAGATCCTGTCTCCAAAAACATTTTGAAAAAACTGAGTAGACAGGTGTCCTGGTGGCATGATAGGTCCAGGGTCCCCTCCCAGATCTGTGACCTTGGACAGGTGACTTTTCCTCTGGATCTCGGTGTCCCTATCTGAGTGAGAAAAGGGCAGTGGGGAGGCAGATCTTTGAGTCTAAGTGGTGTAGAAGCCACATCTGAAAAGCCATACTCAGGACTCCAAGTCCAGCACACAGTCCTACCAGGGCCTGGTGGGAGGCCAGGGCAGCACAGGTATCAGGTCCAAACCTCCTTCCCTCATTGCCCACTCTCAGACCAAGGAGTTCCTCTTCTCGGAACTGCTATCCCACCTGTACTTGCATGGGGACCAGAACACGCTGATGGAGGAATCAGCATAGCAGGCACAGCGGCGCGACGAGATACTGCATATGCACCACATGCTGAAGGAGGCGTTCAGCATCATGGGTGACATCAACATGACCACCATCAGCACGCCCATGGGGGCCCATTGACGACTCCTGGCTGCAGGTGCAGAGCGTCCCGGCCGAATGGAGGTACCAGGGCTGGCCCCCAGTAGCCCCAAAGCACCCCAGCCTCCATGACTGAGCCTGGGAGCTCTTGGAGCAGGCTCTGTGCCCAAGCTGGCAGACATGGGTGCTCTCTGGAGCTTATGGTGTAAGGGCTGAGATCCTGGAGAGGCTTGTGTGTGGGGCCGTACTCTGAGGTGGCCAGAGGCCTAGCAATGTCATCCTGGGCCCGCTGTACCTGTTGTGCAGTCTGAGTCATGCGCCAGGGGAGGGCATCCAGCTCCCAGCCTGGGAGTGCTGAGAGCCAAATCCACTCACTGCAGAGCAGGGGTGATAGTCAGGGTCCCACCTCCTCTATCTGTCGGCAATCCAGTAGTGATCTAGGATAAAACCTTGAGAGTTCCATACACACGATCAACCCACAGCACACCTCACAGGCCAGGCAGGGACACACAGCCCCTTTCTCTCCCTCCCAGGTACCATCATAGCTGCTAGTGTGTGGCTGAAGGCAAGGTCCCTGGCCCCCACTGAAGCACTACTGCCAGCCAGCAGAGTCACACACCTTGGCCAGCTGCTTCTAGAGGTCACCTCTGCTATTCAGCCAAGGGGACCACAGTGCCTGCTGGCCTGGCTGAGCTCCGCCCAGCAAGCCCGCCCATCTCCCTTGCCATGGACTCTCCTTCTTCTTCTTCTCCCAGGAGGAAGGGCCCAGCCTCACCTGTGTGACCTGCAACCCCCAACAAGCTGAGGCTCCCCCTCCTAGACTTACACGTCTATAGCCTATGGCATCTGGCTGCCTACCCTCCCTGTCTCCCCCAGGGTCCTGGGCTTTCTGACTGCCCAGAGGAAGCTCCGGCAATCACTCCAGCCATCCATCCCTTTTAGCTTCATCATCCTGGTTCAAGCACTGTTCCTTCTCTATCAGGTCTGGTGGCTGCTGCATTGGGTTCCAAAAAGCGAGAGGTGGCCCTGGGCCAGTGGGTTGGAAGACAGGGTGACCAGAGAAGACAGGGTGACCAGGCATTGCTCTGAATGGTGGGTGCACTGCCTGGGTGCCCTGGAAGACGCCAGCGTGTGTGGAGTGGGGAGGGCTGCCGCAGCCCCCAGGCACTAACCATGAAGCTCCGGCTCCTCCATCTTCCTCCCCTTTCCTTTCCAACCCCTCTTTTCCAGGAAGCTTGCCACACTCACACATGCGCCTTCCCCTCCCCGGCCCTACCACAGCTGCTGTGGCACATCTGTGCTCTGCACTTGCCTCACCAGCTCTCTGCTCGCTTTTCTCTCTCCTGTTTTCTCTCTGCTTTCTCTCCAACTGCCAGTCGATTGGGTCAGGCAAGACCATCCCGTCCTCAGAGCCCAGGCACCCCTTCGACCTCTAAACAGATCCCTCCACTTCTTGGAGACCTCCCTTTCCAAGCCTGCCTGGGCAACTGTTCTGTGACTTGACAATGACTCCCCCAGCCCCAAAGCCAGCCCCCTACATCTGTGACTTAGTCTGTTGTAGTGGTGAGCGGACACATCCAGGTGTGACCATTGCCGAAAACTTGTGCCCCCTCTGTGGTACGCCCCTGCCCTGGTCTATAAATATCTATAAATACCTATATACACACACACACACACACACACACACACACACATACACACACCCCAACAGGTGGCCGACCACCTCGCCTCTAGCACTGGGAATCAGTCACCGTGCTGGTCTTGTGGAGTCTTGTGGCCCAACAAGAGAAATCTGTCCCCTAACATTGGCCTTCCAAAGTGCACCACCTCTAGTGAGCCTCCCTGTCATGCCCGGCCTGTGGACAGCCAACACCCGCTGTCCCTCCCGCCCCCAACCAAGCATGGCAGTGCTGTGCAGGCCTTTGTGTGGCCTGACAGTCTCTGCCAGTCCTGCTGTCCCTCAGCTGAGAATGAAACCCATTTCTGGATGACGGGGAAATGCATCCTCTGCTGGCCGTGTTCTCTATGGAGCTCACAGGAGGGGAAAGACCGAGCCATTTCTAGGGTGCTGTTGGGAGTGGTGAAAAGGCCATACCTTTTCCAAGCGACACTTTTCCTGGAAAGCCCCTGAAGCTTAGCTGGCTCTTATCCTGTGAAGCTGGCTCTGGCCAACAGGGGGCTGCCATGAACTCAGCCTGGAGGGAGATTGAGGAGCAGCCAGCACTCTAGAGGGAGAGATGGAACAGGCCACCAGGTGCAGACAGGAGAGGGAGGCAAGGGGACAGAACGGAAGAAGCCTGGGGTGGGTGGAGGTCGTGCCCTTAGGTGCTGGTACCTGTTTCCCCGCCACCGCCAGATCAGGCTTCTGAGTCTGTTGGCTGTCAGGGCCAGACTGCACGCCATAGGCTCCATGGCAGTCCCCATGGAATCCCCCAGGTGTCACCAGGCAGCAACAGGTAACAGGCCTGGAAGGTCCCCAACAGCCCAGCTGGACATGCTCAGACACTCTGGGGCTCCTCATTCAGTGGCACAAACTCCAGGACCCAGTGAGGGAAATGGGAACACACCAGGCCAAGCAGTATGGCTAAATCCATTTATTCCAAAATAAAAAGCAAAATAAACAGGAGTCCAATCACCAGGGAGTCACAACTCCATCCCCTCCTCCTTCCTCTGTCCTATGCTAGCAATAAATAAGTTTCGCAGCCACAAATAATTATTAGACCCTCCTCCTCATGTGCCAGCTCCAACCTCCGCTAGCTACGATACAGGGGTGGCCCTACCCTCTGGAATATACAAAACATTACACAGACACAATATGTACATCGGGGAAGGGGGCCACCCCAGCAGCCCGTGCACTCACCTGGTCCACAGTTCGCCCCACTGTCCCGCCTCAGCTACCTCTCTGAATAAGAAGATTGGAGACCCCCTGAGGGAAAACGTGCTATGGTGAGAGTAAGGAGACCATCAGACCTCCTCCGAACAAACCAACTCCACCAGCCTCTGGCTCTTAAATAACAATCATCATCATCCAGAAATCTAAGGACTCAGCCCTGGTCAAGGCGGCAAAGGGTCTGTTTGTCTTTCCCCATTAGACAGAGGTCGTGTGTTGCTCCCCTAATTGTAACAGGGTGACTGGGAAGGGGTGGTAGGGACATGGTGGCAGTAGAGACTCCAGCCCCACTTCTCCAGGCTTTGCTGACAGGGGCCTGCTTTTAATTTTTATTTTTATCCCATAACTTTTCAAAAAATCCCATAACTTCTTTTTCATAACTTTTTTTTGTAACTGTTCATAAAACTTTTTTCTACTTTTATCCCACAACTTTTTTTTGCCACAACTTTTTTACATTTTTTATCCCACAACTTTTTCACCCCATAACATTTTTAATCCCGTAATTTTTTAATTTTGTGTTCTTTTCATAAACAGTTGCATAGTTACATTCCAATTTCGTAAAAATGAAACAGATTATCTCATGCCAAGCATGCCCAGCATTTGCACAGTATCAATACCTTTAATACTATAGATTTCAAGACTCACAAAATAAAATTTTAAGGCAAAAACAGCACTTTGCAACAATTTAATAATTTATTACATTACAGTAGCATCACACCAGCAGTCAATAATGCCACTTCAGGCAAAAGTCTTTCAGTATTTCCATTATACATTCTGTTTACAAGAATTCATAAATTGGTAAAATTCATTCTAAGAAAACTTGGCAACTAAAGCTTTGGACTGGAACTGGCACTTCTTTCTCTACTTTTCCTTCCTACCATTTCTTTCTTTTAAACTGCAGTATTCGCATTTTAAAATGTTTTAACTTATTTCAGAACATTAAGATAGCAGTTACATTTTTTAATACTTATATTATTTTTAAATGACTCAGATAAAGTTTTAGAGAAACTATATTATGGATAGGGCTAATTTATACTTTCAAATTTTCTAAAAATAAGCTTTGGTTTTAGAACTGATTGTTTTTTCATCATCTACAGTCAACGATGGGAGCCTTTCATTCCTCAGAAATAATCCCTTTTAGGTCATCAAGAAAGAGTACAACTGCTGCAGCTCATGGTGCAATATCTTCATGAGCCCAGAGCACACACAAATCCTGAGGGAACTACCATAGTACAGCGCTCATTCTTGGCACCGGACCAAATGAAACACATTCTATCCCGCACACACCTGCCAGAGCAGGCCACTTTCCTCTTCTGTGAGATTTGAAAAGCTCCCCCAAAATGTCATTATTCCCATCACCAATACACAGAAAACGGGGGAAAGGTTGTTTCCAGTTCTCAGCCTTTAAACAACTCTAAATGTCAGTACTCACAGTGGCACATTACAAAGTAATAAACAGTGCACACTTGAGGGCAAACCACATATTGAGCAGTGATTAAGATTAGATCAAACATAATAGCAGAATATAAGCAGATTTTATCTGAATTCCATAATGAACATACATGCTGCAATGACATTAAAAAAGCATAGCAGCCTATTCCAAACCAGCGACAATAGTTTTGTGCAAATAGTGGGTCTTTGTGTGTTTGACCTCCCACCATATAAGGGCAAACTCGATATGCATGCTAATGACCAACGATTATGAAATTAAAAATGAAAAATGCTAAAGGATGCCAGAGTGAACATCAGTGAAAGCCACTGAGACCCACTCTCCTTTAACTTTTTACAAATAAACTTAAATTATAAATTAGAAACACAAATAATCATGAGTGGCTCTAACATTCCAATGAAGTAAATGAATTGGGTAGGAGATTAACCCCATAACTTGTTTCCTTTTGTAAAATTTTTTGACCAGCTCTTTGATGATGGTGATGTTTATCTCCTTCTTCTCGGCAGCCAAGTCCGGCAAAAGAATGGCACACAGGGGTTGATGTCCAAGCCTGGGTGCTCCACGCTGTCGGTGAGGCTCACCTCACAAAGATCTTTGGGGAGAGGGAGGCGGGGATCTGAGCGCAGTGCGAGCCTCTCCTGCCCCTGCCTGCCCACCCGCCTGAGGACTCTACTCACCACCATGCTTGTTGGCAGCCCCCAGCTCCTGGGGGGGCTGGGTTCCTGGACTAGGTTCATCAGCAGGGTGCCGCATCTTTGGCACTACCTCCTGGCTCCGTTATAAGGTGATGAACTTTCCTGTGGGAGGACAGGGCTCAGACACTGAGACCCCTCTGACAGCCCTGCAGCTCCCACTGCCATGCCCTGTCCTCCAGCTCACTGATGGCGTCTGTCTTTCCAGTACTGGATGAATCGAAGTTCTAGCTTCTCACCCACTCCCTTAGGTCCCCCTTCTCCTCCAGGAGGTCCATAAAGCCTCTCTGAAGTCAAAATAATGGGGTCATATCTTGGCAGCGACCTGCCCCACCCCTGCCCTTCTTGGCCCATGCCAGAACTCATTCACCTCCAGCTTCTCCATGACCTCCTGCAGGGCCTGGTGGGTCTCCCCACTCACAGACTCGCCACCAGTCACTGGGGCTGGGATCACTGCTTCTGGCTCCTGCTGGGCAGAGGCCACCGGCTGAGCCAGGTGCTGGCAGCACACTCTGTGCTCTTTCACCTGCTCTTGTAACCATGCCTGCTCCTCCTGGGCACTGACTTCAGTGGAGTTGTAAAATGCCACCAGAAGACAAGACGTGAGCATTCTTGTGGGGGCATACACAGAACAAACGGGCAGAGAGGTGGAGTGCAGCCCCTTCCCTTGGGGCCTCAGAAAGTGCACCTGTTGGTCACAGGTGAAATGGTGTCTGACCACTGGCTCCCAGATGGGGTGAGGGTCCAGAGAAATCAGAAGGCAGGGAAACCAAGAGCATAAAGGGGTCTTGGAGGGACCACACAGGAAGGTGGCAAAATGGGTGCAGGGGGAGTCAGGCTCAGCATGGCCTCCCAGCTCTCCAGGTCCTCCGGGACGGTCAGCATGGGCTGAGGTGCCTCCTCCTCCTCACTGTCCAGATGTCCTCCTCCATCTCCTGTGGGGGGTAGCCAAAAGGGTCCTCAGACAACCCAACAAGGGAGGTACTGTGGGCCCACCTCTACCTCCACCATCACTGTGTAACCCTGAGCCAGCCCCTACCCAGACAGGAATAAGCTGCTGTTCTTTATTTTTACTTTTAAGAACCAAGATCTTGCTATGCTGCCCAGGCACAGTCCCACTACTAGTTGGTGCTGGAGTTCTGACCTGCTCCATTTCTGACCTGGGCCAGTTCAGCCATCCTTAGGCAACTTGGTGGACCCCGCTCCCAGGAAGTCACCATATTGATGCTGAACTTAGTGCAGGCACCCAGTCGGCATAAGGACCAGCTGTTCTAAAGGTCTCTTCCAACTCCTTAATCCTGTGTTGCTAACAGTACCCCCTTCCTCCTGGGGCTCTCTCCTCTTCCTCCGAGCAGGTTCCCGTACCTTCCCCAGGGAGAGCCGTGAGGCTCAGCTGGGCCTGTAGGGGCTGGTTCTGCTGGCTGGAAGTTTCCAGGCACTCATAAGGAGCCAAGAAAGGGTGAGAGGGCACGGAGTTTGCCAGGTTGTCCCCCTTAGGGCCCCGGCCTCAGCAGCTCCCTCCCCTGGGTCTCCTGCAACTTTTTGTGGGCCAGGTTGGCCACCACTTTGCCCCAAGCTTCCTGCTGATGCAGCTGGTTCATTAGCTGGGTCTGCTGCAGTAACTGCCTGTGCAGTGCCTCCTTCTCAGTGGTCAGCTGCTGATAGGCGGCCACCTACTGCTGGTAGGTGGCCACATACTGCTGCAGGTGACCCAGGTAATGGTCTGGCTGCTGCCGCAGACTCTGAGCCTCTTGGCTCTTCAGCTTCACCTGCAGGAAGACCCTGGGCGTGAGGGCACGTGGTGGCTGGCTTCCAGATTCTGGGTCCATTGATAGGGTAGCGAGAGAAATGTGGGGCTCTATCGCCTGCCCAGGCCCCTGGCCCCTTGTTCCGGGCCTAAGTGACTGCCTCCTTTTCCTAGAACCCCATGCCTCCTTCCCCAGCCTCAAATCTCATACCCTTTTCTCATCATTTAAACTGTAGGCCACAGACTGGTGGAAAAGCAGTGGGAGACAACCACCATCTGCTAAGTGCGCTACATGCCTAATGCTTTCCAAGTATTATCTCATTTAATCCTCAACTCCTCTGTAAGGAAAATGATAACTTCCTATTGAAGTTAAACAAACAGAGACTTAGAGATGCAAAATACTTGAATGGTGACCTGTGGAACTGAGGTTGGAATCCAGTTTTAATCTAAGGAGTATTTTTGTTTTGTTTGGAGACAGGGTGTCACTCTGTGACCCAGGCTGGAGTGCAGTGGTGCAATCTCAGCTCACTGTAACCTCCACCTCCTGGGCTAAAGCGATTCTCATGCCTCAGCTTCCTGAGTAGGTGGGATTACAGGCATGTGCCACCGTGCCTGGCTAATTTTTTTTTTTTTTTTTTTGGTAATTGTAATAAGAGATGAGGTTTTACCAGGTTGGCCTGGCTGATCTCAAACTCCCAACCTCAAGTGATTCTCCTGCCTCAGCCTCCCAAAGTGCTGGGATTATAGGCATGAGCCGCCGTGCCTGGAATAAGGAGCCTCATATACCACTGTCTCTTCCCCTATGACTGGGGGCTCCATACCTCTAGCTGGGATGATGATGTCCAGACCTGGGAGGAGCCCAGGGCTCCACATGTCTAATAGTCAGAGGGCAGAAAGCAAGAAACAGTCACAGGACTGCCCTGGAGGGTGCTGGGGCCACTTGACCCCAGGTTGGAGCGGCCTCTGTCCTGGTACCTCCCCTCCCCAGAGGCTGGTGCTCGCTTCCCAGCCCTTCTTGGATGGGGGATGGAGGTTACTGTTTCCTTCACCTCGCCCAGCTTCTCCTGCAGCTCCTTTACCTGGTGCTCCAACTGCAGTGCGCTCTTGTTCTCATTGTTCTGGACAGAGAGAAGCAATCAGTAGCCACCCACTGCAGCTGGAGAACCAAGAACTTGGTGTCTGCCTCCCATGGCACCGGGAAGGGTGGAGGCAGGTGAGAAAAATCATCCCCTCTCTCCACAGCCTCCAGCGCAGCGCTCTGGCTCACAGGTGCCTTTAGAAATAACATTTCACATGAGGGCTAAAACGCCCCTACCAAGGCCTGGAGGACTTGGTAGAAGGGCAGGCTCCCCAGGTGGGCAACGCACCAGCTCTTCAAAGCCGCTCTGTGGCTCGGCCAGCTGCTGAAGTCTCTCCTCCTGCTCCCAAAGCCTCTCCTCCTGCTCCTGAAGCCTGTCCTTTTGCCCCCAGATCAGGACACTCATGCGCTGATTGTTGTCCACCTGGGCTTGGAGTTCTCCTGCCATTCTCTCAACCTCCTTCCTCAGATGCTGCAGCTCCACCTCAGAGGGCACTGCTGGAGGCTCCAGAGGCAGGGGTTCAGCTGAGAAAGGAAGCAGGCAATAAGGACCTCTGGATTCTAAAACAAACAAACAAACAAAAACACTTCCTGTTGGTGCACAGCTCCTCTCAGGCTCCCCAAACTTGACCACGCTGCTAATAATTCCTCGCACCCAGATGGTAGCCAATCTTCCGAACCACTTTCAGATAGAGAGCACTGTGGGTGGCTTACAATGGGCCTTCTTTGCTGATGGGGACACTGAGGCTCATGGAGACGACAAGACTTGCTATCTCCTGGCACAGACCCCTTTCCCTCTGCCTCAAAGCCCTTCCATCCACCCACCTCCCTGGGGTACTCTAAGCCACTCCCAGGGCCCTCTGATGCCAGGCCTGCTCCCAGGTCATGCTAGTCCCATCTTACCCCTCTGGTTTTTGAGTTTGGACAAGCTCCTCTCCAGCTTCTCTACCCGACGTGTATCATGCTTCTTCTCCTTCTCCAATGTGCAAACCTGCCCAAAGCATGGGGGCAAAGGGCCCTGGAGAGAGGGGCTGGTGGCTGGACAGGCTGCCATCTCCCTCTCTGCTCCCACCTCCACAAAGCCCATGACCACCTCTGGCTGTACTGTTCCCATTTTACAGATGCCCAGAAAGATCCAGTGACCTATTGAAGGTGGGGGACTGAAGGGTCAGAGCTCCCCTTTGGAGACATTTTCCTCATCCTCTGCTGCCACCAGGCCTTCTCTCCTTTTATGTGTTAAGCATATTCATCTCTCTCTAGCTGGACTTGTTTAAGCAACTCCTTCAACTGCAAGAACGGGCACAGAAATTAGGAAGGGCCGTCACTGGTCCTCACCTGCTCCTGGCCACCTGGGGTCATCTTCCTTCCACATCACTCCCTCTGCAAAACCTCACCTGTGTCGCATGTGTTTCAGCAGTGCCTGCTCCCGTATGGACTGCTCTAACTGCCACTCAATAACTGCTTTACCGCGGCTTGAGGTCTGGATGGTGAAGAGTGAGAAGTTTCCAATCTGTGGGACCTGGGGCATTCCACACAGTGCCCCTTAAAAGGGCTAGGGCTTGGCTCAATATACAACTCGGTCAGTAAAGATCAAGGCACTTCCAAGCCCATGGTATGGTTTTTAAAAGAACTCAGTCAAGTTGGAAGGGACAGGGAAAAGATTGAATTTACAGCTGGCTAACAGACATCCAGAGAGATCAGATAATATTGCTTTGTTATTACTGTTATTATTACCACTGTTTGAACTTTTATTGAGTGCTTCACCAGGTACCATGCTAGCAATCCCATTTAATCCTTGCAACCACTGTAGGAGACAGTTACTATGATTCCCTCTATTGTGTAGATGAAAAAACATGGAGTATTCGAGGTTAAGTGCTTGCCTAAGATCACTTAGGCAGAGCTGGGATTTGAACACCCAGGTCTATCCAATTCCCAAGCCAATTTTTTTGTTGGGGGTAGGGGCACAGATAGGAAGGTGAAAATTAATCTTTTTTCACTATTTGAAAGGACGATACATTCATATAGTCTAAAACTCAGAAGGAACACAAGGGAAGTTTCTCTCAGCCACCCTGTTGCTATCTCCTGAGCTTTTTATGAACCCTTAAAGACATGTTTTATGTATATTATCATAGTATGCACACACACACACACACACACACACACACACACACACGCTTCCTCTCACTACAGAAGTGGTAACATATTAAAGGTATTCTTCTGTACCTTCACAGTACAAATAAGTACCCAACACCTAGGACTTGGCCAAGACCACAGCCAGGTAAGGGCAGGGCAGGCACTTGGCCTCCAAGCTCTGCATCCAGTACTCACTCCCCACAGTGCCCCCCAACTCACCCACAACAGCTGACTCAGCCCAGGTTGCTCTAACAACCACACACAAAAGCAGAAGGAAAAGGCCATGCTGCGTTCTGGGCAGGACACTCCATTCTGCAGAATGGAGCTTTAGGCTCACTCCTCCATCTAGGAAGCCAAGCTGCCAGAGGAAGGGACAAGTGGCTGAACTCACACTGATCTCCTTCTTCTCCTGTGTGGCGGTGACAGCAGAGAGAGCCCGCTCTAACTCTGCTATACGCTGCAATGAATGTTGCAGGCAGCCGGCCAGATCCTTGGATTCATCTGTAATGAGACAGTTGAGATGGGGCCCAAAGAACTCCCCCTAAAGACATGTCAAAGTGCCAGGTTGAAGGATGACAGGATGCCCAGATTCCTACATTCAAAGTATCTGAGGGAACGTTTCATGTGATACAGGTCTGTATTTAGTTTCTCTTTCTGTATGTTCAATCTCTGGATTTGAACCTTTGGGAGAAAAGCCAAGCAAGTGCTGAAAGAGAAGGAAAGAAACATTCTCTGGAGGACAGGAGGGAACTGCACAGACTCCACTCACCTCTAGCTGCCTTTTGGCTTTGTTTCTCATTGTTTGATTTCTTTTCCTGTAGGAAGAGGAAGACAGAGCTCTTACCAGGGGGAGGCAGAGATGGCACAGCAAGAGACATGCCCCTAGAATGCCACCAATGCCCCAGAACAGACCCACCCATGGGACCAGGTTATCAGGGACCCTGTGGGGATGGGGTGGAATCTGAGGGTTGAGCCTTATTCCCTAGGCTGGGAGTGGGTGAGACGAGACCAGGGCTTCTACATCTGAGCGCCCCCCAAACCCAGCAGTCATGTGAGCAAACAAAGAAATCACGTCACTTCTTCTAACTGATGTTCTACTTGTTTCTTCTGTTCTTTCTGTTGGGAGAGTCAAATTAAGGTGATGGAGGGTGGCCCCCTCAACTCTATTCCCCAGACCAGGAAGCAACAGGCAGTGGCCAGGAAAGGATTTTAAAGGCAAAGTTCTCAGACCCAAAGGGAACACTACCTGGTAAACTCTCCTCAAGCTCCCAAGGACAGAGGATTTGGGTCTTTGTTGGTTTTCAACCACAGCCACAGAACTCAGTCTGAATCTGGAATCTCTTGGGAGGAGAGTAACATAAGCCTCTAGAGATGGAGTTTGAGAGAGGCCACCCCTTCTGCCAGCTTGTGATTTAGAAAAGTGTGTTCATTCAATAAACATTTTCTAAGCATGTATGGACCAGGTACGGTTCTTCACAGCACATATAGGGTGGAAAAGGACAGACAGGAGCCCTTAGCCCCAAGGTTTCCATTCTAGGGGGCCTTTAAATCTCTGACTCTCAGAACCAACAGAAAGATACTCTGGTATTCCCTACCTTCTCTGGAAACACGAGCCCAAAAAGGAGAGGTGGCTTGTTCAGAATCAAAGAGCAAATTAGGGACTGAGTCACGGCAGGAATACGGGGCCCCTGACAACCAGTCAGGCTAGCACTTCCCCGAGGGGCAAAAACCCCAGGGTGTGTGTAGCTAGGACTCAAGCAGGGGTGTCTGGAGAGGAGAGAGTCAGCAAAGAGGGCAGCAAAAGAAGAGCCATGCTGCATGCTGTGGGTTCCCTCCAGTTGAGGCCTGGGTGCCCCAGCTCCCTATTTGTCCTTGGCACCAGGGGCCCCCAGGCCCTTTCTTCAGGGCCCCAACGGGAAACTGGAACCCAAGATTGGCAACGTGGAATCAGGGAACCCCACTGGACTCTTACCCAAGATTTGATGGTGTTATTCAGTTGACTGATTTTTACAGACCTCAAGTCCAGGACTACTGCTGGTTCTTGGCATGGGCTCTGAGGTGCATGCAGTAAGGAGGACATGGAGGAGGAGTGGGTCAAGAAGTAGAGAGAACAATCATTAGGGCTGGGGTGTGTGTGGGCTGTCTCAGCTGGCAGAGGGGCACCCAGTCCCCACTGTGGGAGAAGCTTGGAAGGTTGGCCTGCAGGGTCACTGCACCTCCGCCCAGAGCCTCTTACCTGCAGATCCTTCAGGGTAGCAGATGATGTAGGGCCCTCCCCATGGATACCTGTTGCTGACTATAAGAGATGAGAGTGTATGTAGAGATGCTCTGTCCACCTCAGTGTCTAAGCCCTCTGACTTCCTTTCTTCCCCATCAACTGGCAACATTTTCTTTTCTGCCTATCTTGGACCCTTTCTCCCAAAACTCCTCTGTGCCAACTTCTCTCATGGTTCTTATCTCCCCACCATCCCACCCTGGGACCCTTTCAGTGAGTCCTGATGGCAAGTGACTGTTCTCATTGTCCTGGCTTCCCCTTGAGACTGGGGATGAGGAAAATCAAACAGCAATGACCATATCCTGGGTGTCCTGGGTGTTTACAGTAGGTCATGTACTAGGGATTAACATAAAAATAACAATGACAAATCTCATTTAAACTTCACAAAGGGAAGTCAAACAATACCACCTCTATTATACAGATGTGAAAAGAGAGAGGCCCAAAGAGCTCAAGCAACTTGCCCTAAATCATATCCCTAGTAGACGGAGAGGCAGGATTCAAACCCAGAATTCTTAACCAGTACCTAACAGTCCATTCACAATCTTAACAATTACCCTCCACTGACCCTTGGGCCCCCTGTTCCCAGGAGCCTGGCCAGCCAAGACTCACATCTCCAGGTGAGTGGCAACCATCAGCAGTGGCTGTCTGAGGGCCACTGCCAGTTGTTTTCCTGTTCCTCTTTGCTCCTGCTGAAACGCCAGGGCTCTTTCTCTGCCAATATTCTTTTAACTGTGGGACAGAAGAGCAGTAATACTCATGAGTACTATCAGCCCCTACAGCCACATCCTCCTTTACAGTTTTTACAAAATACTCTTATACACCATCTGATTTTATGATACCAACAACTGTACAATGTGTTGGTACAATCATTTAGTGACTGAGGGGGATTGATATCATGGCTAGAGAAAAAAACAAAAAAGAAAAGAAAAGAAAAAAAATGTAACACTGGAACTTTGAAACTCAGTCTTCTGACTCCAAGCTTTGGGGTTTTGCCAAGAAACAGTGGCTGCCAGGGACCAAAACCAGAGGCAGAGGTAAAAACGTAAACATTAAGTAGGCAGGAACTGTATGCCATGTGGTTTAGAGTCATACATCCTCACTTGTCTATTAGTGTGAAGCAGTGCACCAGTACCTCTCAAATTTTATATCAATGTGTCCTCATGGCAGAAGGAAGCCTTTCTATTAAATCTGGGAATTTATCAGAAAGAAGACAACCCAAACCTCATTTCAGAGAGAAGTCTGGTATACTCTTAGAAACCTATGTTACATAGGTGACCTATGTGACATCCCTAAGTACATTATTGTTTTTTCTCTTGATCTCAAGAGAATCAAGGGAAACTGATGCTTCAGAAAGATGTCCCACATTTATCCTGTGGCATTCAGAGTACCCCAGGTTCAGATAATATGAGGAAGATTCAAGCTGTCAAGTTCAGTTTCCCAAGATCTATTCCACAGAAGATGAGCAAATCTCACTTCAGAGACCACTGAATGAAGGGCAGTCTGGTCCCAGAACCATGGAGAATCAGAATATGAGGTGGAGAACTCAGAAAAAAAATGTTGAAATCTCTCTGGAAAGTAGAAGCTTGGGAGAAAAGCCAAACCAAACCCATTCCCCCATTGCCACCCAGAGATACTGTTAATGTTTTGTGCTCACGGGGGAAGTGTAGGCTTTCCCCACTGTCAATGTCTATGTGAAGGGAGTAAGGCAGCCTGAAACCTCTTGCTCCTGGGTCCTATAGTCTCCATTCCCTTTCCAGCTGGAAATTTGTGCTGTGACCAGAGGAACCAGAAATGGGGTGAGAATGCTTAGGGGACTGTGTCGTAAGACCAAAGGCCGGTCTTGCAGTAATGACAGTTCCTAGGCGGACTGTGACATCACTACATTCCACTCCTCCTGGTTGGGGGAAAGGACCACATCAGTGTGATGTCTGAGTAGCTGCTCCATGATGAGGGAGGGAAACACAGGGTTGGGACCCAGGTCCTTGGAGATGCCACCACACAGAACCCAGGAGGTCAACCTTGAGGTAGCAGGAGGGGAGGGCAAAGTCTGCAGCAGGGAGCCCCAGGAGTCACCAGCCCAAAGTCACCCAGGGATGACTACCAAAGGCGGGGCCTGCACCTGGGGGACCCAGGTCCTTGGAGACACGAGCCCAAAGAGCCCAGGGGGGTCAAGCTTGGAGTGGCAGGTGGTAAGGGCCCAGTAATGGAGTGGGGAACCCCAGGAATCACCCACCCAAAGTCACCCTGGGGTTACTGCTGTGGGCAGGGACTGGGCTGCTTGCTGAAGGGGCGGGGCTGACTGACAAGACTTTGGTTGGGGGAACCCAGAGAGGCCATGGTTGGGGGGCCCAGTCCGATTTGCCTCAGAAGTGGTATGGACTCTGGCAGTGGTCTTGTCATCAGAGGGGATCTGTGGCTGGGTTGGGGGGCCATGACATGGTGCGTTTTTACCTTTTTCTTTGCTGCTGCCAATTTGCTCTGTCGAGTTTCTTCTGCCATCATGGGGTGGGGAGGGAGGGAGGGGAGGTTGGGACCACATCAGCGAAATCCCAGCAAGCACTGATCAACACCTCCAGTCACCTACCAGGCAGCTGTGCCACTGATCCACAGGAGGCCTAACCAGGGCCCCAGTAGAATGCAGAAATGGGGCGTGGCCTTAATGCTCCAAGCTCATTGGTCACTGAGCAAGATTAAAGGGAAAGGGGGTGTAGCCAGGCAGCAGTATGTCCAGACGGACCTGCGGCTCACAAGGAAAGCTGCCCACGCAACCGCTGTCCCCGCTCACTCTGAGGGGACGGGCTGCCCAGTCTGGGATGGGGGAGGTGCCGGCTTTTGCTTTAAAAGCTTTAAAACTTTAAAAAATATACGTGTGTATACTTTATATATATGTGTGTCTGTGTGTATCTATGTTTTCCTTCAGAGCTGTGCTCATTATCCAGTTTCTACGCAAGGTCTATGATTTTGGCCTACATTTTTCATCTTCAAACACGGTACAAAAATTACCAGTAGTACCATAACTGAGATACAGATCCTATAAAAATGGAAAATCCATAGCATGCCTGATGATTGATGAAGCAGATTATATTATCCAACATTCTAATAAGATAAAATAATCACAATAGTTTGTCTTTGTTGGAAAAACATTTCTCTTATTCTCCTACGTTATAGTTAAGATTTTTTTTCTTAAACAAGAAACAT
The DNA here is from genome assembly GCF_000951045.1 of Mandrillus leucophaeus. NCBI lineage: Eukaryota > Metazoa > Chordata > Mammalia > Primates > Cercopithecidae > Mandrillus > Mandrillus leucophaeus. The sequence continues at coordinate 1,932 of NW_012101490.1, read as the reverse complement.
GTCTAATATCTGTAACAACACAAAGCTTTTGGGCTGGGTGTGGTGGCTGGCACCTGTAATCCCAGCAGTTTGGGAGCTCGAGGTGGGTGGATCACCCGAGGTCAGGAGTTCAAGACCAGCCTGGCCAACATGGTGAAACCCCATATCTACTAAAAATACAAAAACTAGCCAGGCATGGTAGTGGATGCCTATCATCCCAGCTATTTGGGAGGTTGAGGCAAGAGAATCACTTGAACCCAGGAGACGGAGGTTGCAGTGAGCCAAGCTCACACCACTGCAGTCCAGCCTGGGCGACAAAGTGAGACTCCATCTCAAAAGAAATAAAATAAAATACAAAATAAATTTTAAAAGCTTTCAATTTAATAAGCACTCAAAGCTCTTTACCACTTTAAAACAAATACAAGGCCCATTTTTCTAGAATCACCTGGCCTCTCTAAGCTTTGCAAATGAAACTGAATTTCTCACTTCATACTTGGCTATGACTTACAATCATGAAAACCAAGAATTGTTATGTCACTGTATACTGCTTGTTACCTGAATTCCACACAAGGCTGGGATCAAGGGTTGAATCTTTCATGATTTGTTCCATAACCTGTGTGCTTCTTATCCCAGACCAAACCAAGCTTTTGTTTAGAGTTCTATAATTTACAGTTAGTAGACAAGAGTGGTTCTCAGTAATGTCATCTCTGGACTAGCAGCACCAGAAGCACCTGAGAACTCTTTATAAGCGCAAATTCCTAGGCCCTACCCTGGACCTGGTGAATCAGAAACTCTGGAATAGGGCTCAGCAATCTGTGCTGCAGTCATCCCTCCAGGTATTTAAGAACCTCTGCCATACAGCAGGTAGAAAAATGTGTTTCCTTCTGGAGGCCCAAAGCCAGGGATACTATATGTTCTGTCTTGATACAAAACAATGACATGCAATTAAAACACATAACTCTCCTTCCTACTCCCACCCTCCATCCAATGTGTTTTATTTTTATGAGTTCAATAAGAAAACAAGTGGCATTCAGAGGTTTACTCTAACAAGTATATTTACAAGAATCAGTTCCTATCTAGCCTGATCTCATACAAAACCATTTACATCCTCTTACTGCTAAAGTTTTTTTAAAAAATCTTGACAATGTAAGTCTCAGGCACACTAGGAGTTCTATAATAAACCACCAAGTAGATCAGAATGTCCAAACTTACTAGAGAAGAAAAGTGGAATCATTGGCTATATTTTCAAATTGCATCCAAAGGAAATTTAAGTTCTGAATTTTTTTCACCTTCATACTTTCAAGTTAATAGAATTCAACCAGAACACTCCATTTCTTCAAAGCCTCTAGCCAGGCAGTTTTACTGTATTACTTCTTGCTTTCAATGGATATAAAGCAGAGTCCTGGTAGGCACATTTTGTATACCTGCAAAGATGCAGAACTAAACTGTTCCATCTGTTCCATATTAAAACAAAAGTCCTGTAAACCTTGGATGGCGAGTGTAATACTTCAGCACTAGCACCAAAGTCTCAAATAGGAAAAGATGCCAAAACACCACTAGCAAACAAAACTAAACTCTTGGCCGGGAGCAGTAGTTCACACCTGTAATCCCAGGACTTTGACAAGCCAAGTTGGGAGGATTACTTGAAATCAGGAGTTCAAGACTAGCCTGGCAGCATAGCGAATTCACATCTCCATAAGAAAATGTAAAAATTAGCTGGGCATGGTTGCACACACCTCTAGTCCCAGCTACTCGACAGGCTGAGGTGGGAAAATTGCTTCTGCCCAGGAATTTGAGGCTGCAGTAGCTATGATTATGGCACTGCACTCCAGCCTGGGTGACAGAACAAGACCTAGATGATTACATTCTCTCCTGCTCCTGTTTACACTAAAATCACTAAGTTAAAACGCTTTCAAGTTTGGCAGGATAAAAATTAAGTGAAATGTGACTTTG
>NW_012101489.1:284117-288555 GCF_000951045.1 Mandrillus leucophaeus | reverse complement strand
TATTTATTGCCCTATTTAAATGGATGAAACCATCAATCTGACATGAAACCCATGATGAATAGTTTTGTTGCCATATTGGAAGTCATTTTTCCTCTCTCTTCCCTTCTATTTTCAATATTCTATTTTGAAGTACTGTCATAATTTCCTTCAAAATACTTTTTGAATATTTTTGTTGATTCCCAAATTTACTAATAATAGACCAGTTCAAAAGTCTCTAAGTGGTCTTTACAGCTAGTTATGCATCAATTACCTATTGCTTCTGTATATATAGTAATTGAATTTCAAAAGTCTTCTCTATTTTATTTTCTGGTTCAATACCTGTGTGTTTCCGTATATTTTGACTTAATGTGGATTATGGTATGAGGTACAATTGTTAATCTCAAACTGATGAAAATGTTCACTAATATTGTCAATGATAAATTTTATATCCCATTTATGCTACTCATTCAGACCTCAAAATCTAGAATAAAGCTACTATTGACACTTTACATTTTAGTGATATCTACTCATTTAGTTAACAAATCACTTAAAAGGGTGACTAAAATGTGTCTCTTGTCTTTAAGGACATGAATGTGTGTATCTGTATGTGTGTGCATGTGTAGTTTGAGTCCAGTGTGTTCTGTCATATCTAAAGCAAAAGTTATACCAATACAAATGTAAATATCGTAAATAAAATAGGAAAATAAATATAAAAGTAAAATACATTTGCAATTTGTAAATGTATTACTATTAAATAATTGAATATAATTTATAAATTTACATATCAAACCTTCTCTATTTGGCCCCAGATTGATTCAATCTTCTTATTCATTCTTTTAGCAAATGTGCTTTTTTCACTCATTTATTCATCCATTCAATAAATGCACCTGCAATATTCCAGGTACACTTCTAGATATTGGGGATATAACAGTGCAACACAATAAAAACATACATAGTACAGTTCCAGTATGTATATAATTTAATATTACTTGTTGGCATTTCAGAGTCATTGAAGAATCAGTAATAATGAAGACACGTCTTTCCTTAAGAAGCTCAAGTTTTAAAGACAATGTCACTCCACTCATCTCCAGCTAGCACTCCAAACTTACATTCTCCTATCATATGCTATTTTATTAGAACCATTATACTTCTCAATCTATGAAATTGAGTTAATCATTTTCTTTTCTTTGTGCTTATTGATATGTTACCAAACTAGAATTTAAGATCCCTGTAGAAAGGAGCCTAAAATAGTACTGACACATGATGACTGCTCAGTGAATATATTTTTGAATGAAATTAAGGAGTAAGTGTTTAGATATATTGTTTCTTAGATGTTACTTACATTTTTTGTCTTCTCTAGTTTCACTTTTCAAAAATAAAAATTATGCTTTGTACATGTATGTTACCTTCTACAAAGCCGATAGAATTTTGTTTTATTGTTTATTCAGACAACATATGCTTAATAATTATTCATGAATAAATTGGCTTCTTAGACTCAGTCAAACCAGTTGACGCTAAGAGGCCAATTATTGAAAGTTGATATTATCAATGAATTTCACCAATACTGACATGTATTGTCTTGAATACTAGAATTACTTTGTGATATTAAGCTTAAAAAGCTCACAAATACATATTCAGGTGAATTTTGTTGGTAAGACACCACCATACGTTTCAGGATTCAGGTTCACACGATGTCTCCAAAGAACTTCCCTTTTATTTTTAAATTATAGGAAATGTATAAAATTTAAGTAAAACATTACATGTATGCATAGCACTGTAGAAATATACTCATGATCTAATGTTTGTAGTTGTGTTTTTGTTGAACAAAGTAGGAGTGATTTTTCATTTCATGTAAACTTCCAAGACAAAACTGCCATTTAGCCCCCCAGGCACTGTTCTAAATACTGGTAGAGGCAACAGTAAATAAAGCAGAGTCATCGCAACCATCCCATAACACACAGACAAGAAGAATATAAACACAATGGATGTATCTGGTCATATATACTATGAAGAAATTTGAGTAAAGTAACAAAGAAGAAATGATGTTGGGTATGTAACTTTAGATTAATCAGGTACAGCCTCTTTGAAGAAGCAATTTTTGGACTGAGTTCTCTTAAAATGGAAGAAGAAGTGGTTGTGAAGATCTTCAGTGATAACTTTACAGACAGAAGAAGATACTGTGATCAACTGGGTTTTATACTGGAAATGCAAGGATGGTTCAACATACACAAATCAATATATCACATATGCAGAATGACTTAGTGGGTACCATGTATATTATTCCAGTGATGGATATACTAAAAGCCCACACTTCACCAGTAGGCAATATAGCCATGTAACAAAATTGCAATATAGCCATGTAACAAAATTGCAATTGTACCTCTCAAGTTCATGCAAATTTTAAAAAAAGAAAACAGCAGTTGCCAGGGCATTGTGAGTAGAAATAGCTGAGCATGTTTGGTGTAGGACACAAAGACATCGTGGGGGGTGAGCTGGAAATAAATGGGAATGTTGTAGGGAAATAAGTGTGTGAGAGAGTCTGCAAACAGCTCATATTCTGTCTTGAAGACAATAGTAAAGAATATGCTTTTTTTTTTTTCTAATTATGCTAAGATTTTAGAGCATTTTAAGAAAAAATCATGAGCCATTTTCCACTTTTATCTCTTATGTATTGGCCAGAGAGGGGCCAACATGAAATGATTCTCAGAGAACAATTATCAAGTATGTTGTTAATACTACACACACACACACACAAAAAAATGCACCTCATCTCACCCCAAATAGAAGGTGAAGTTTAATTAAACTTTTTGTGAACATTCACATAGCCATTAGTTGGATGAAAACTCAGGTTGCTATATTGACTCATTTTGCTTTATTTTATATGTAAAAATGAACACAATTGTTTTATTAACATCACTATGCCCATTTTTTGAGTAGGATTGGCATTTACACACTTTTGTTAAAAGTCACAATAGCTTTTACTTATGCTATCTTGGTTATATGTTCTCAATTTGGAAAAGCATCGTAGTACACCCTCAAATGTAAAACAGCCAGAAAATAATAAAAACTTTCTAAGTGGACTTCTGTATCCCAAATATATAAAATATGTATATGATCATACTTTTAACAGAAATTTAGGACACATCCATGTTATTTTGGTGTTACAGAATTAACATTTCATAATCTGAACATATAATCTAAACATTTCATAATCTAAATCTAAATTAAGTTACTATATGATAAATTAGCTTTGCAGTCTTTAGTTTCATCTATATTTGAATACCAGATCATTGCATTCTCATTTTACAATGAGAATTATGCTGAATTGTAAAGTTCATGGCCATGGCACTGAATTTAAGACTAAAAAATTAGTGCAAGTTTCAAAATAAATAGTATACAGTTTCAGGTATTTAAATTACTATAGAAGGAAGCATAACGAGGGGCACGTTCTACTACTATTTTTATTTTCCATAAGTCAGAAAGAATAGCTTTTCAAATATGCAACAACGCAGTATCATTTTGTAATGCTTACAGAAATGATTAAATACAAAATGTTAATGTAATCAGTTTTCTAGACATCAGAAGACTCGTCACCTATGATATAAATTATAGGCTTTCCATTGCTGCTGAAAACTTAACAGCCTTTATGTCTAGAATACATGTTATTAGAAAATGTGAAGTTTTACCGGGCTTAATGAGAATTCAAATCAGGATATTTCTACAGGGAAGAAAACAAGCCTGTTCCTGCAGCTATCTGAATTACTACATAAATCCATTCGCTTGTCAAATGTAACCTGCTTCAGTTGGCCCTACATACCTTTTGAATAAAATATACATGGATTCTTCCAGCCTATAAACGTATTAGGTCCTTTTTGTGTTTGTACACCTTGTACATTTTATTTTTAAGAACCCCTCTTGTAACGTCAGAGTGACTGGACTCATCAGAATACATCACAAAGATCATTTCTAAATGTAGAGCAGACTTTGTGTTGACTTTTATTCTCTTCTTCTATAAGCTCTCATCTGGCATTATTGATGGGAGTGTAATTTGCCACTCTTTGCCCTCACTGTCAGGAATCGTGAACATGGTGCAGTTCAAAAGATGGGGCTTACTGATTCTCATGCTCACTCCATGAAGACAATTTTTCTCTCTTCCTGAAATATTTAGAAATGTTAGTAAAAAATGTGATGAAGGTGACAAAATATGATTAATACATGTTAAAACTTTGAAAATAAATTAATTTTACTCAAAGTCTAACTGCCTGGAAAAACACAGAAGTAGGTGACAGATTGAATCTCACATTGTTTACTCTTTACAAATGTCATTCCATCAATTAAACACTTGTTTCTCCGCATCAGTTTATGATTTGAATGAAAGGTATAAGCAATAAAAAAGTATGTGGTTTGGGTCAGGCAGGGTGGCTCACACCTGTGATCCCAGCACTTTGGGAGGCTGAGG
>NW_012101489.1:280160-284022 GCF_000951045.1 Mandrillus leucophaeus | reverse complement strand
ATCCATTAATTAGCTCAATGATTCAGAAAAAAGTTTTTTTAAGCACCTTGTGCAGATCAAACACAAGACTACTTAATCCTTGTAATTCTCAGGAGATATATATATATATATATATTTATATGTATACACACACATATAATATACACACTTTCTTTAAAACAAATAATACAAAGACAATAACAGTCTTTTGAGACATAAAGTTACAATGAAATTGTTGAAAGCTAAGTGACTACAATATATTTTTGGTATTTAACATCATGAGCAACACATGGCATATTTTCTAGATAACATTGTTTGAAACATGCAATCAATACTCATAAATCTTTGTAACTCAATTAATGACTAATTAAATTTTAGATGAAGTGACATTGCCAATATTGTTCAAAACACGCACACAAATACAAACACACAAATGCAACTACCACCACCACTACCATCAAAACCTGAAGTTAAGAATAAGTCTATTTAAGTTAGTCTTATTTAAAACTGATATTGAAACGTTATATTGCAACGTTCCTAATATTATGACAAGGTTCTTGTTGACCGTACTTAGAGCTAGAATCACATTAATAATAATTAGGGAGCAATGGAAACAGTTTTTTATTTCCTTAAGTCAAAAACTGTATGCAGTGTTATTTACTTCATTGTAAAGTATATCTGCACGTACTGATATAAAATTGATTAATAGAAAAATTATCTTCCAAAAGAAATATAATTTGTAAAATTCAAATTAATTGCTGATTTAAAAAATTAAAATGATATAATTTTTACATTACCAAATCACTTCTTATAAATTTTATAAGGAGTTTAATTCTGGCCCTGTGAAAGTCCTCATTTATATAAAAACTAATTTACATTGCATTACTAAAATGGCTCATCATTGTAATTTTGTAATAAATCTATTTTATTTGGCTGAAAAGGACAGTAATGAAATTTGTTTGATAGTAGCCCAGTAAACATGTCTTATAAAAAGCTGGAATAATAATGACATCATAATAACATCTCATTTACAAATGTAGTTTACTTTTCTCTTGAAAAAAATATACTAAGCTTATGAATGTTTAGTGCTTCAGAGACAGAAATGCTGTGACCTCACTTAGCAATTAGTTTTCTTTCTATGCTCCATAAAATTGAAGAGATTTACAAAGCAAGTGGAAATACTAACTTTTATAATGATGAGCCATATGGCACTACATTTACTAAATTTATGCTTAGCAGAGAGTATAAAATTATAGTTCTTGCATTTTTTTTTTTTTTTTTTTTTTTTTACAAAATGAGGTTACTACTTCTATCGTGCTTACAAATTAGCAAGATGACAATAACAAAAAGAAAGTTTCAGGGTAAAAATATAAATTCTGCTTAAACTAACATTTTTTTTCTTAAGAAACGTTTTGGCTTATGAATAATTTTTAAAATCTTAGGAACATGAAATACTATATTTATAAGAAACTACCCAGGTGAAATACATGATATAATGTGTTTAGCTTGAGGTACATTTTACTCCTGGTCAAAATGTGTTCTTAAATAATAGAGATAGCATTGTTTAGACCAGTCTGCTCAGTATCTCTTCAACTGAGTATATTCAGTTTAAAATGAATTCATTTCTGCGTTGTGATAGGCTAATCTACAATTCATCATGAGTTTGTATTTGCTACGGTTATCTAAATTGTAATCTCCCAGATGACATGGAGAGACAGTTATATACTTGAAATGTGGTAGATTAAACCATAAAAGGATGGAAATTGCACCTCCCAAATTATTAGTGTAGTTACATTAAGCAGTTTAAATTTTGGAAAAAATTATTCTCATGATTAATTATTGGGCAAAACCATACTTAATATTTGTCTGATACATATTGTGCTCTGTATTTATTGCCCTATTTAAATGGATGAAACCATCAATCTGACATGAAACCCATGATGAATAGTTTTGTTGCCATATTGGAAGTCATTTTTCCTCTCTCTTCCCTTCTATTTTCAATATTCTATTTTGAAGTACTGTCATAATTTCCTTCAAAATACTTTTTGAATATTTTTGTTGATTCCCAAATTTACTAATAATAGACCAGTTCAAAAGTCTCTAAGTGGTCTTTACAGCTAGTTATGCATCAATTACCTATTGCTTCTGTATATATAGTAATTGAATTTCAAAAGTCTTCTCTATTTTATTTTCTGGTTCAATACCTGTGTGTTTCCGTATATTTTGACTTAATGTGGATTATGGTATGAGGTACAATTGTTAATCTCAAACTGATGAAAATGTTCACTAATATTGTCAATGATAAATTTTATATCCCATTTATGCTACTCATTCAGACCTCAAAATCTAGAATAAAGCTACTATTGACACTTTACATTTTAGTGATATCTACTCATTTAGTTAACAAATCACTTAAAAGGGTGACTAAAATGTGTCTCTTGTCTTTAAGGACATGAATGTGTGTATCTGTATGTGTGTGCATGTGTAGTTTGAGTCCAGTGTGTTCTGTCATATCTAAAGCAAAAGTTATACCAATACGAATGTAAATATCGTAAATAAAATAGGAAAATAAATATAAAAGTAAAATACATTTGCAATTTGTAAATGTATTTCTATTAAATAATTGAATATAATTTATAAATTTACATATCAAACCTTCTCTATTTGGCCCCAGATTGATTCAATCTTCTTATTCATTCTTTTAGCAAATGTGCTTTTTTCACTCATTTATTCATCCATTCAATAAATGCACCTGCAATATTCCAGGTACACTTCTAGATATTGGGGATATAACAGTGCAACACAATAAAAACATACATAGTACAGTTCCAGTATGTATATAATTTAATATTACTTGTTGGCATTTCAGAGTCATTGAAGAATCAGTAATAATGAAGACACGTCTTTCCTTAAGAAGCTCAAGTTTTAAAGACAATGTCACTCCACTCATCTCCAGCTAGCACTCCAAACTTACATTCTCCTATCATATGCTATTTTATTAGAACCATTATACTTCTCAATCTATGAAATTGAGTTAATCATTTTCTTTTCTTTGTGCTTATTGATATGTTACCAAACTAGAATTTAAGATCCCTGTAGAAAGGAGCCTAAAATAGTACTGACACATGATGACTGCTCAGTGAATATATTTTTGAATGAAATTAAGGAGTAAGTGTTTAGATATATTGTTTCTTAGATGTTACTTACATTTTTTGTCTTCTCTAGTTTCACTTTTCAAAAATAAAAATTATGCTTTGTACATGTATGTTACCTTCTACAAAGCCGATAGAATTTTGTTTTATTGTTTATTCAGACAACATATGCTTAATAATTATTCATGAATAAATTGGCTTCTTAGACTCAGTCAAACCAGTTGACGCTAAGAGGCCAATTATTGAAAGTTGATATTATCAATGAATTTCACCAATACTGACATGTATTGTCTTGAATACTAGAATTACTTTGTGATATTAAGCTTAAAAAGCTCACAAATACATATTCAGGTGAATTTTGTTGGTAAGACACCACCATACGTTTCAGGATTCAGGTTCACACGATGTCTCCAAAGAACTTCCCTTTTATTTTTAAATTATAGGAAATGTATAAAATTTAAGTAAAACATTACATGTATGCATAGCACTGTAGAAATATACTCATGATCTAATGTTTGTAGTTGTGTTTTTGTTGAACAAAGTAGGAGTGATTTTTCATTTCATGTAAACTTCCAAGACAAAACTGCCATTTAGCCCCCCAGGCACTGTTCTAAATACTGGTAGAGGCAACAGTAAATAAAGCAGAGTCATCGCAACCATCCCATAACACACAGACAAGAAGAATATAAACACAATGGATGTATCTGGTCATATATACTATGAAGAAATTT
>NW_012101489.1:261526-277015 GCF_000951045.1 Mandrillus leucophaeus | reverse complement strand
TTCCATCAATTAAACACTTGTTTCTCCGCATCAGTTTATGATTTGAATGAAAGGTATAAGCAATAAAAAAGTATGTGGTTTGGGTCAGGCAGGGTGGCTCACACCTGTGATCCCAGCACTTTGGGAGGCTGAGGTAGCAGGATCATTTGAGCCCAGGGGTTTCTGATGGAAGTTCCCATCTCTACCAAAAAATTAGAAAAATTGTCCAGGTGTGGTGGCATATGCCTGTAGTCCTAGCTACTCCAGAGGCTGAGGTGGGAGGATTGCTTGAGCCTGGGAGGCAGGGGTTACAGTGAGCCATTCTCATACCTGTGTGACATCGCCAGATGTTGTTTAAGAAAAAGGAAAAAAAAAAAAAAGTGACTTGAGCATTGTTGTAAAAACAATTATATCATGCTAGTAAAAGCATTTTTTACATATTTAAATGAAAGATTTCAGGATAAAATCTAGCATGCAGAGTGATTTGGGCTGAAAGAAACTAGCCAATAAGGACACCTCATGATTTTTTTTGTTGTTGTTGTTTGAGACAGAGTCTCACTCTCTGGCCCAGGCTGGAGTGCAGTGGCAAGATCTCGGCTGACTGCAACCTCCGCCTCCAAGGTTCAAGCGATTCTTCTGCCTCAGCTTCCCGAGTAGTTGGGATTACAGGCACACATCACCACGCCGGGCTAATTCTTGTATTTTCAGTAGACAGGGTTTCACCATACTGGCCAGGTTGGTCTCGAACTCCTGTACCTCGTGATCCACCCTCCTCGGCCTCCCAAAGTGCTGGGATTACAGCACCTTTTTTGCTGAACTAGGGCACCAGGCCTACCTCATGATGATGATGATAATGATGATAATGATGATGATGATGATGATGATTTTTTTTATTATTGTTATTTTTGAGACAGAGTCTTGCTGTCTCCCAGGCTGGAGTGCAGTGGTGCGATCTTGGCTCATTGCAAGCTCTGCTTCCCGGGTTCAGGCCATTCTCCTGCCTCAGCCTCCCGAGTAGCTGGGACTACAGGCGCCCGCCAGCACGCTCAGCTAATTTTTTTGTATTTTTAATAGAGACGGGATTTCACTGTGTTAGCCAGGATGGTCTCAATCTTCCGACCTCGTGATCCACCCGACTCGGCCTCCCAAAGTGCTGGGATTACAGGCGTGAGCCACCGCGCCCGACCACCCCATGATATCTTAAAAGAAGAGGTCATGGTAGAAAGAGAAAATATTCTCTCATACATGAAATATGTGAGCAAGAGGACATGACCCAAGCATCATAATACATTTCAGAGGTGAAGTGTCTCATGATAGATCCTGGGGTGAAATGGAATGAAGAGACGTGTCTTTATGGGCATTTTAGTGTATAAATAAGTTAAAAAGGTATAGAGGAATGTAGTGTAAAGGCTTTCCATTAAAGAGAGAGGCAGAAGAGCAACTGTGTTTTGGCAAAGTCTATCTTTAAAGGTTGCTATTGATTAAGTTGTTTATTTTTTCAGTACTGGCTGAAGAGTATTTCTATAAACCATACTTAAATTTCTTCATTTCCAGCTCTTTTATCTAAACTGATACATTTTCCACTTATCTGAGGTGGAATTTTCCTTAGATTTTAATATCACTATGTAAAATTGCCCTTTATATTTTCAAAAATACTTACAATATCCTTTAGTTGAATATTAATTTCAATTGAGTTCTATTTATTATGGATAAACATGAAATGTTTATCCTTACCATTCAGGTAATGTCTGCTCTGTTTAACTCATTTTAGTTTTAATCTTTTCTCTCTCTTCCAATTAATCACCAGTTCCTGTTGTTACACTGTGTGTGTTTATGTGCGAAAGAGAAGCAGTTGGTAAATAGACAGAAAAAGAGGTAAAGAGAAAGATACAGAGAGAACAGAAACAGATAGAAACAGATACACACAGAAAGAGAATTTCACATGTGTATACTTGTATGCATATTTACACCACACCAAACACACACACCCCACACCTCATTCTCTTCTCTTGATCTCTGTCGTCACCCTGCCTATAATTCTTTAGCATGTTTCCAATGTCAGCTGTCCCCAGGTTAGTCTTCACGATGAAGCAGTTGTAATATACATTTTCAATAGAACTATCTCATCCTGTCTTTGCTGTGTAAAAGTATAACATACCACCCAATGGTTTTAATGAAAATCCAAAATATTCACAAAAATTGCAATGTGTTATGCCATTTGACCCTTCTCTATATCACCAGCCTAATTATTCAACACTCATTCTTCTTCCTTTTAACACACTTGCCCAAATGTCTTTTAATTTTGTAAACATGTTGCATTCTGTCCTGTTTATGGCCATTACATATGGTGTTCCTCTGCCTAAGACACTATTTTGGAGGTGTATGTTTGGCTGACACTTACTGGGCCCTTAGATCTCAGGGAGACTCAGGATCTTCCTTGACGTGACCTCACAAAATCTGGTATGTCTCCCTCGTTCCTATGGCCATCTTTCCAGTCTAGTTTTTGCACCAGCAAGGCAAATGCCTGACGTTAGAAACTTGCCATTCCTATCCTTACCAGTGTTCCTAGATCTAGCTTCGTGATCAAGAAGTTCCTTCCATATGTTTATTGCCTGAAGGAATAAATACGTAATATACAACTAGGTGTCATTATGCATGGCATGCTACATGCTTAACCTTTTTCTTTGCTTTTTTATAGGCATTTCTATCCAAAAGAGAATTTAAATGTTGTTAAGCTGTCAGAATATTCATACTTCCACTTATTGACTATCACCCTTCTAACTTCTCATAAAATTGTAGACCCCTTTGAAACTTTTGTCATCTAATTGCAAAGGTGACTTTAGTGTTGTCACCTATTGACCTGTTGTATAATCTGACTTATTTTTATTTTTGCACATGACTTGCAGTCTACTTCTTCATCCAGATTCTTGCAATTAGCCCAGGTATACTCATGCCCATCCACGTGGACAGAATATACACAAACTCTTGCAGTTACTCATAACTGGAAGGAACTTGCCTTGTCTCAGATGAGACTTTAGATTTCTACTTTTGAGTTACTGCTGAAATGAGTTAAGACTAGGTACTGTTTGCAAGGCATGATTGGTTTTTAAATGTGAAAAGGAAATTAGATTTGGGAGGAGCCAGGGTGGAATGATATGGTTTGGCTCTGTGTTCCCAACCAAATCTCATCTTGAATTGTAATACACACATGTCAAGGGAGGGACCTGGTGAGAGGTGATTAAATCATGGGGGCAGTTTCCTCCATTCTGTTCTCATTAAAATGGATGACTTCTCACAATATCTGATGGTTTAAGATTATGTAACAGTTTGCCCCTCCCACCTTCTCTCTCCTGCCACCATGTAAGACATGCCTTGCTTCCCCTTCACCTTCCACCATGATTGTAGGTTTTCTGAGGCCTCCTCAGCCAGGCCTCCTCCTCATTGACTGTGAGCCAATTAAACCTCCTGTCTTTAAAAATTACCCAGTCACAGGTTTTTCTTTACAGCAGTATGGAAACGGACTAATACAGTTCTTAAAAGAAGAAAAGAGAGTCAGAAAAAAAGAATCAGAAAAATGGTATTGTAAGGAAAACTAGTATTGCTGGCATTAAAAAGAGAGTCAGAAAAAAAAGAATCAGAAAAATGGTATTGTGAGGAAAACTAGTATTGCTGGCATTAAAGTATAGGGCCCGCCCGGCCCAGTGGCTCACGCCTGTAATCCCAGTACTTTGGGAGGCCAAGGCGGGAGGATCACGAGGTCAGGAAATCGAGATCATCCTGGTTAACACAGTGAAACCCTATTTCTACTAAAAATATAGAAAACTAGCCAGGCATGGTGGTGGGTGCTTGTAGTCCCAGCTGCTCAGGAGGCTGAGGCAAGAGAATGGCATGAAGCCAGGAGGCAGAGCTTGCAGTGAGCCAAGATCCTGACACTGAACTCTGGCCTGGGCGACAGAAGGATACTCCGTCTCAAAAAAACAAACAAACAAAAAAAACAAAAAAAAAAACACATCCATTATAGGGCCCTGGACCAAGGAATACAGGCAGTCTCTTGATGCTTTAAGACACAATGTCATAAATTCTCCCATACAGCCTCTAGAAGGAACACAGATGTGCCAAAACCTTGATTTGATTTAGGCTGTTGTGATCCATCTCAGACTTCTGACATTGATGAAAGTAAGATAATAAATTTGTATTTTTAAAGGACTCATTTTTTGGTAATTTGTTACAGCCACAATAAAAATGAATACATGTGGTGATAACTCTTTCAAGCATTTATGCATTCATTCTTTAAACACGTGTACTTTGTGTAGTTTCCATTACTTACTCAAAAATGTATATTCAGTAATTTAAACAGGTACTCTTATTTTCTGTGATGTACATGTTTTCACAAAAACATGTAGAATGTATTTAAGATAGATCTATGATATAAAAGATGTCAGCATACTTATTACAGTAATGATCCTGGTACTTGGTTGGGTCAACATTGAACTTATGAATTGTTATAACTATCCATACCCTCTTGCCTCAACGATAAATTTGATTTTGTGCGGAGGAGCCCTAACAGAAAGAATGGGAAGGAGTAACATCTTTGTTCTTTGGAAATATAGAAAAAAAAGGAAGAAATACTGAAAATATTGAAGTGCATTGAATCAATGGGGAATACAAAAGTGAATGTGTCCACATTTTTAAAAGAAATAGCAAGATATAACAATAGGTAATATTTTGAGTCCTTTAATTTAGAACAAGATCTAATGTATATTTATAAAACAACTGGTAATGAACACATATAACGCTATCTGTATTTTCTTGCATTTTAATAAACCATTTTAATAATAGTCAATTGTAATCTTGAGAGGAAACCATGTTTCATTAATATAAAACTTGCATAGATTCATTTACCTTGATAATTGAATTTAGCAATTGAAATGATGGGAGAAATAATAACAAAACTACATTCTTGCATTCCCCCTTCTTTTCATTTTCTTTTTAGAATATAATCAGTAGCTAGCAAGAAAAATAATTTAACTATTTCTTATTAAAAGATAGCAACACGAATATTGTGAGATGTGGAAAAATAAAGACATCACCTCTAATTTTGCTTTAGACTATAAATTGCAATATGTAAAACAATTCCATTGCTGCAAGAGATAAAATTGAATAAAAATAGCATTAAAAATGAACTAAATAAAACTGAGTAATACAACAAAATTATACAATGCTTTTATAATATCTCCAAGTAGGAATCTGGTCTATTATTTCCAAATTTACAATAGAGTATTAAATTAATGACAGGTTTATTTGTCTATGCCAAAGTTAAAGAAATAAATTATACAATTTTTAAATCGTTAGTAAACAACTTTCACTGTTAAATGGTGACAATTTTTGGCTTCTACAATGAATCAGCCACACTGATAATCAGTATAAATCTTGATAATTTGAATTAACACAATGGCATCATATATTAATAAGTTAAAATGATGAAATCTATATTATACAGTGCATTTGAAACCACATAAAATTATAATTCTTAAATATAACATTTCCTGATTTTGAAAAAGTGTTCTTTATTCTCTATTATTCAATTTCATTTATACATTTGTTATTCTATGACTTATTGATTACCTTTATGATTTGTTCAAAAATGAGATTATACTTTAATGTATGTAAATTTAACACTTCTGTTGTTAGCATATAGTAGGAGCTCAATAAATTGTAGTGGTAGTAGTAAGTGTTTTTAATAGAAGTGCTTTGGGGACTTGTGTTACTTTTATGCTCTGCTTTATGCTAACCAGTGAGGTTACACACTGCTAGCATATATTATAACACTTACTATTCTTCTTTCCAAATTGTTAAACTTGTGAAAAAATGATCACATGATTTAAGTAAAACATTAAGACAGCAGTTTTTTAGAGTTGCAATTTATAAAAATTAAAATTCAAATGCTACATGATAGTTTTACTTCATGTATATTTATTTTTCTAAATGCTAATTTAGCATTTTGACAATTTCAAGCAGATTTTTTGATCAAGATCACACTAAATTCCTCAGGATTGAGCTCGCAAAGCAAGAGAGAAACTAAGTGGACCCTTCATTCACCTGGAGGCCCTACAGAAGATCCCAATTCATCACTAGAGAAAAATTAGGTGGCCCATATTACCTTCTTTCCCAACATCAATTATAATCTAGCCTTTATTTTTGTTCACCCACTAATACCTAGGTTATTTTAGCTTGATGATCACCTTTCTAATGAAAATGAAAGAAGTAGGAGAGATACGATTGTTGCATACAGGAAGGCTCTTTTAAATACTACATTTTATTTGATGCCATTGATATACCCATGGACTTCTAGACTTGAATACCTCAGGTTTTATTGAGTAAACAAATAGCAAAGATCCACTGATTCCAAAAGAGATTCTAAGGAGTAGACATACCTCTTAGTTGAAAACTTCTTGAACACACTGACACACCTAGACCTCAGGATTATTAATATAAGACCTAACACATTATTGGTTTATAAAATTGATTTAATGGAATGCAGACCACATTTTTTAAAATGAGAATAGCATTAAGTACATAAATATCAGCATGTACCCCTTTTAGGTTACTCTTATACATTTATTTTAGTCATACATAGTTGATGTTTTTCTTGAGTCTTGAAGTTCAGAAGGGAAAAATCAAACAACAGAAATGTATATTCTTGCTTTTGGAAGATATTAATTCCCCAACTAGTTATTTTATTACAAAACATGACTGGTAGTTCATTGGCCATAGACTCAGTAGTCACTACCACACATTTCTTGACTTAGATATGCATACATTTGTGCATATGTATGGAAAATATCTATGTAGATATATTTGTTTTAATACAAGTAGTGATCTAGTGTTGTGTACAATGCAGATAAGAATCTGCGTGTATAACTTAATCTCCTGCATGTATAACTTAAATTTCTGCAAGGCATGGTGGCTCATGACAATAATCCCAGCATTTGGGGAGGTCATGACAGGAGGATTGCTTGAGGCCCGGAGTTTAAGGCTAGCCTAGTCAACAAAGAAGACCCCTCGTCTCTGGAAAAAAAAATAAAAAAAAAAAAAAGTAAAAGTTAGCTAGGTGTCAAGTAGCAAAGTGACTTTGCTTGTGGTCCCAGCTACTCAGAATGAGGCAGGAGGATTGCTTGAACCCAGGAGTTCAAGGTTACAGTGAGCTATAATGGCACCACTGTATGGCAGACAGCAGAACATGGCAAGACCTGTCTCTAAAGTATTTTTAAAAATCCACTTAAACAATTCCACTTTGTATGACTACAAAATAACCAAATATGACAAGCTTTTACCTTAAAAAAGTTTGTGTTCATCCATAAGATCTTTGAGAGGAATATTGTTTGTGTGAATGAACACGTCTAACAACTGGAAGTCAGAGGAACATTACACAGGAAATTGTCTTAAATGGATGGACAATTAAATTAGAATAGGTTTAAATTTTTTCCATTTTATTTATCATAGGGTTCAGTGATTTCACATGATTGATAGTGCCTTTCAAATCACAGAATAATTTACAAACATTTTTATTCTTTTTCATGTACCAGTTTTTGTGTCGTGTTTTAGCTGCATATATTATTTAAAAGAAACTAATAGTTATTGATTTTTAAGCATTTCAGTTGGGACACTGTTTTATGATAATTAGCTTATTTAATCTTCATCTAAACCTATGACATTTATTCTATTATGTTCAATTGGTCAATGAAGCAATGATATTGAGAAAGACTAAATCACAAGTCTAATGTCTCATATGAAGGAAGACACACAGCTTGGATCTGAACTCCTTTCTCTGTAGCTGCACAGTCTAACATTTTTACCACTATTAAATGTTTTTTAATGAACATCTCTTATCTGGTGACATCAGTGTGCTTGATCTTAAATAATAAAATTGTGTGAGAGATGTATTTACTTCTGACGAAAAACTGTTATGTCTGACTCTAAAAATACTATTTGTACTACAAAATGTCATGAAAATACAGATAGAATTTTTTATAAAATTCTCTTGAAATAGTTCCATCTAAAGAATATGTTAAATCTTAAAGGTCTACCACTGTGGTTTAAATTAAACCAACATAGTTTTTATTTTCCTGAGATACTTGCCTTAAGGTGTTATATCTTCCAGAAGGCTTCCTATATTTTTGTTGATGCAGTCTTTTGCACATTGTTGAGAAATAAATTTTCCTAGCAGTAAATGCATTTCTAAGGTAAATAGTTTCTTAAAAATCCACAGAATCGTTATTCTCCCTATTTTTATCATCAAGAATATTTTCCTGAAAATCTGTCCCTCTTCAGAAACCTACTGACCTTCTGAGTAGTTCGTTACTTTTAACTAAAACGCTCTCTTGGACACTATTTAGTTATGTATTAGTTAGTGCAGTTACTTTAATAACTATGAACAATGTCCAAAGGAAAGAAAAGGGATAGTATTTTAAGAAGCTCAAAGAAACCCACTTGTGCTACATATAAGAAATGTATACATTTTGCACACATTTTTATGATTAGCTATTTGAGAAATGAAGTATTATAGACAGCATTGAAGACTTTTAGCTTTCCCAAAATACAACCATTCTAGTCCTCTCCCTCACTATTCAGAAATAATATCCTGAAGACTTTGAACATCACTTCCTCACAAGTATTTGTAATTTTTCCTATTATGCAGTGACTATAAATTATATAGAGTATACTTTTGAATTGTGCATAAATAGTACAATATTGTTTTAGTCTGTTCAGGATGCTTTAACAACATATCATAAACTGCGTTGGTTTATAAACAACAGAAATTTCTTTCTCAAAATTCTAGAAGCCAGAAGGTCCAAGATCAAAGCACTGGTTGATTTGGGGTCTGGTCCATAGATCGCACCTGCCAGCTATTTCCTCGCCCTCGCGTGATGGAAGGAACAAGGCAGCTCGCTAAGGATCTCTTATATGGGCCTTAATTTAATTCACGAGGGCCCTGCCCTCCTAACCTAATTAACTCCCCAAAACCCCACTTCCTAATACTATCACCTTAGGGGTTAAGATTCCAACATATGTATTTTGAAAAGACACAAACCATAAGATTATACAAAATAATTTGCCAAAATTTTAATTCAAAGTATGTTTTCAACATGTCTCTATGTTGGTGATTATTCTTATTATTTTATTTCATCTTCTTATTTTATTTTTATTACATGTTTCAGGTCATGTATGGAGAAAAGAGAATGTGAAATACAATGCCATATTGCATTCCCAACAATAGTCTGAGGCATTTTTGATTCTAAAGTTGTCTTTTTAGAATATGTGTTGGGAATATATTTTGCTGTACTCTTAAAATAAAGAAAAATAAACTGCTTTTTAAAAATGAATTGACTTGATCATAAATGAAATTTAATTGGAATTTTTTTTTTTTTTTACTACAGAGAGCTCCTTTCGAATAAAGGCTTAATTAGACCAACATTATAGAATTGCTTGATTTCCAATATTTTTTAAAAAATACATTTGTCCCCTTTCTATAAGAGTAAAAGTTGATTTAGTGTCTGTCATACAGAATACTCCATGTCGTGGGGGAACTTAGAAGCAAATTATGAGTTCTTCTTCACAAACTTGTAAGGAACTCATGACTCAGAAATATAAAAAAACTAAAAGAACTTTACTCAAAAGGATGATGGATTATATTTATGTGTGCGACTCAAAGAATCTCATTCTTTTATAAATATATTTTGCAGAAAAAATATAGTGATACAGGCTTTAGCAAGTAATGATTCTCCTGTATAGTCAACTAGAGGGGTAAATTGGAAAATAAGAAGTTTCTCTGCTCTGTCTTCAGTCTCTGCTTTCAGTCATCTTCCTCTTATTAGTGCTTGCCAACATATTCACTCATTTAACCATTTGTTGAATATATACCATGCACCATTCATTTCAGGGTAAATTGATATTGATAGAACACTTCAAGGAGTTCACAATGCAGTGGGCTATGAGACACATTGATGTCATCTCTACATTGATAACAAAGGCATCTTCCTTAAAATAGCAAATGTGAGTTCTACAAATTTACATTGACTACTGAACAATGCACCGTATTTTCTTTTAGGGGCAATAGAGAGTACCAGAGCTCCTAGACTTCTAGATAAGACAACTCCATCCCCAACATTTATACCTCCATTTGTAGACGTCAAGAGGGTGCCCCTGTAATCCTCTTGCTTCTGGAAAGTGTCCCCCTGTCCCCCTCTCTTTCCTCTAAATTACAGCTACCAAGATTTGCTCTCTAATAATCTCTTTACAATTTCCACCCCTCCATTTTATGTCAGTCTCTGTAAGCAATCCAAATTCATTCCTGGAACTTCTACCTCTATTTTTCTCTTTATAAAATGTCTCTGCTATATGTGTCACATGGACAGTAGAGTATAGTTTGCATCATGACAAGAAGTGATTTAAGTAAGTACAGTAACCTTTGTTCTAATCTTGGCTTTACAATTCATAGTGTGATACTTTGTGTCTTTTTTAGACTTTTTTTGTCATGGAGAACTGAAGACAAGAATCCCTTCCTGATCAGTGGGTTGTTGTAAGGTAAAAATGAGATACTGAATATGAATTTGTTTTGAAAATGTTAAATCACTATTCAAAGTTATAATACATAGAATCTTGACAAGTAATAATATTAATTTTAATGACAATATATTTGGAGATTACATTCAAGTCTGTAAAGAGTATCATCTTTATATATGTGATACAAACTAAAATATTATAGAATGAGCCTTTCAAATTAAAAGTTCTCAGAGCATCAGAGATACAACACAATCATTAATGGAGCTGTTACAGACTTTTTAATTGGGAAATGAAATAGTCATTGCCCTAGAGTAAACTTGACACCTTGTTCATTATCTAAGACTTGATTTTGTGCTATAATTACTTTAAGATCCTATTAAAGTTTCATGCTAACTGAATGATTGGGCTATACATGTGAATAAAACTGAAATATGTGATAAATATATCCTACTGATTTGGTTTCAAGGGAATCTGTACTAATTTCAGGTCCTCTTTCATTGAACACGTATGAGTCAGTCACTTAGAAAGAAGGATCAAAACGTGTCTTAAGATAAGAAAACAGACTTTCAAAGTGCTAATTTATGACTTGTAATTACCAGCAATTCTGTTTACTCTGTGTGTTTTAGGTCCAGTAAAGTTTGAAACTCCAGTAACTCAGAATCATTAAATATTAATTCACTGCTTGGGCTAAGTTTTGTAGGAGGAAAAAGAAAAAGGAAAAAAGAAAAGAAAAATATAATCTCTGTTGCTAACAAGGTTTCTAGTCAACTAGAAAGGGATAAGAAAGGAAAGTCATTGACTGAACTGCAACAGTTTTAAAGGAAATGGAAAGATCCTACTCTATTTAATTTTTGTAATTAAGTTTAGCAGAAGGATAGTTTTATCCCCCTTGTTAATTCTCACACTCCAGCAATCAAGCCTAGGAGGAGATTTTAATCCCTCTTTTGTGAATAAGCAAATTTAGCTGAATGTCTCATATCCAGTGACCATTGTTAGGCATTAAGAAAGCATTGTTCAGAATAGTACAATTTGTATGAGACAGAACTGATTTACACACACACACACACACACACACACACACACACACACACAGTTGACCCTTCAGCAACCCAGGGGATAAGGGTAGTAACCCCATACACAGTAGAAAATCTGTACATACCTTCTGACTTCTCCCAATTAACTACTAACAACTTACTGCTGACCAAAAGCCTTACCCCATTACCACATATTCTGTATGCTGTATGTATTATATGCTCTATTGTTACAATCAAGTACGTTAGAGAAAACAAAATGTTATTTAGAAAGTTATAAGGCAGGAAAAACATATTTATTATTCATTCAGTGGCAGTGAATCACCAAAAAGGACTTTATTCTTATCATCTTCATGTTGAGATGGCTGAGAGTGGGGAGAAAAAGGAGGGGTAGTCTTGCTGCCTCAGGGGCAGCAGAGGTAGAAAAAAATTTACATATAAGTGGACCCACACAGTTCAAACCCATGCTGTTCAAAGTTCAACTGTATATATTTCTATATACATATAGATATATACACATACATATATTCATACACATATATACGTATACTATATATTTATACACATATATACATACATATACACACATATTAGCAATAATTTTAAAAACTGATAATATAGTAATAAACAAAGGAGACAAATCCCTGCCTTTATAATATTACATTCTCAGGAAGTAGTCAGAAAATATCCATAACTTAAATAAATACACAATATAATTTTAGTTAGGAAGAATGCTTTCAAGAAAAATAAAGCAAAGTAAGTGGTTTAAGATTTGCTGGGGATGTTTTAGAGTAGTTGAATAAAGCTTTTCTAAGAAATGACATTTGAAGAGAAACTGGAGCAAAATGTAAGAGAAAGTCCTGGAACTAAATCTGAGCCCGAAACAGTCATGCATTAATGTGTGTACTGCTCTAAAAAACACCATAGACTGGTAGCTTACAAACAGCAGAAAATTATTTCTTACATTTCTCCAGGCTGGGAAGTCCAAGATCTAGATACTGACAAATTTAGTGTCCACATGGTGAAAAGAACAAGGCAGCTCCCTGGGGCCTGTTTTATAAGGTTGCTAATTCCATTCATGAATGTCCTCATGATGAAATCCCTCCCAAAAACCCCACCTCTCAATACCAATACTTGGTGATTAATATTTCAACATATAAATTGTGAGAAACATAACCACTCAAGCCACAGCAAACAGCAAGCAGAAACACGTAAGATTTTGACAAAACCTAGTATATTTAAGACATGAGAAGATAATAGGTTTGGACTGAGAAAAAAAAAAAAAAAAAGGCAAAGAAAGAAAAGAATGGGTAAAATGTGGAATAGTTGTCATTAAATTTCATGAATCCTAAGCCACTGTAAGTAATTTGAATTTTATTTCAAATGTGTTGGGAAACCTTTGCAATCTTTTTGGCAGTGTTATTGACTGATGCAGTTTAAATGAAAAATTGAAGAGTCCTTAAGGCACTGAAGAGATTATAGGCTCTAGATAGTTGAGAATTTAGGCAGGAGATGGGTACAAGGTTATCCAAGTAGTCTTGCTCATTACAAATGCATGGACTAGGGTCACAACAAAAGGGGTTGAGAAATATTAAATTCAGAACATATTTTGATGGTAGCTTTAATATGGCATCTAAACATTTTTTGTGTTAAATTAGATAGTAACTATAGAAGTTTTACCATACTTTGAGTATTAAGATGGAAGACAATTGTAGCAGACTAGAGAAAAAGATTATAAAAACAAAAGGATTATATTCTAATGCTAAAATAGAAGCTCCCTTAAATTTCAGCTTAAAATTAAAGACATATAATAAATACTCAGTAATTTTGATTACTAATTTTATTCAGATTATTAAAATAAAAATAGAAAATTTGAAAAGTTTCTCTATTCCTTTATTTTTCCTTTTATGTTCTCTTTTTACTTTTCAAATGGCAACGTTTCATTGATTAAATATGGAAATGTTGACATAGTTTGGCTCAGTGTACCCACCTGAACCTCAGGTGGAAATGTAATCCCTGTGGGTCAGAGAGGAGACATGGTGGGAATTGATTGGATCATAAGGGCAGATTTCCTCCTTGTTGTTCTCCTGATAGTGAATTGGTTCTTATGAGATCTGGTTGCTTAAAAGTGAGTGGCACTGCCTGCTTTGCCCTCTCTCTTTCCTGCTCTGCCATGATAAGACGTGCTTTCTTCCCCTTGTAAGTTTCCTGAGGCCTCCTAGTCATGCTTTCTTTTAAGCCTCCAGGACCGTGAGTCAATTAAACCATGTTTCTTTAAAAATTACCCAGTTTCAAGTAGTTATTTAAAGCAGTGTGAAAATGGACTAATACAGATGTGCTGAAATTATTTTGAGCTTTTCCAAAATTGGTTACACAGTGTGTTTGTACCTTACAATGTAAATCAGTTACAAATATAACTTGGTGTTGTACTGAATTCAAAGATATACGTGTTTTTTTTAAGAGTATGTAGCTGTATTTGAACTTTTGGGGTAATTTTTGTGTCTTCATGCATGATACCTATGTAAATTATTATGCAATTAGTAACTTCTCAGAGTAGATTCATAGTAGACCAACAATCAAACCTGCCTGTTAAAACTAGTAACATATAATAAGTGCAGATCAAAGCAGTAAATTTTAATTAGTAATAGTACAGTTAATAATTTTGTGACAAATGTAGGATTGTTACTGAGTGTGTTTAAAAACATGAATCAGAGGTGAAAGTGAAATTGAAACAAAAGGGCTAACAGTTGTAGGGTTCTGTTTCAAAATATTAATCTGCTTCAGCTCATCTATAATGGGCCTATTAGGAAGCAAACAGACATTCAGCTTCCAGTGTTAGTGATCTCCTCCAAGGCTTTACTGGTTTGTTCAACTTATTAATTATAAATATGAAAACCAGTGTGTGGAAGAAGGTAAAAATTGGGAAGTGCTACTTCTGTAGATCATCATTTAGTAGACTATTAGACACCAAGGAAGACACTGTAATTACTTTGGATTATTAGAAATATATACATATGATGTGGTAGAATAACAAATTGTGTATATGTTGTACATTCCTTGTTGAAAAAACATGCTTTAAAATAAGTTTTATTTCCAAAGAATGCTTTAAGCTTTAAGTTAGGGTACCTAGGAATAAAATTTGGCAAAGATCCTTATCATAATATTTCTTAAGATTTAACGTTCATAAAAATTACTCGGGTTTTTTTCTTGCTATGCAGATTTTGATTCAGAAGGTTGAGGGAACGACTTGATATTTGACAAGGGCTGAGATTCTATTTTTTCTAATAAGCTTCCAGGTAATGCTGCTAGGGTTGGTTCATGGACCAAACTTTGAGTGTCAAGGAATCTAGACAACTTAAAATGGCAAGAAAAAACATCAAATTTAAATATCTCTATCCTTAGCTTGATACAGAAGTTTATTTAAATTTCTGCTCAACATTAGAAAACTGAAATTGAGAATAGTAAATAATGTATTATGGATGTGATTAAGAGAGTAATGTATGATATGTAAGTGTATAGTATATACTTATGTGATAGTGTATGCTATATTGGAGTAAATAAGCATATAATATAGTACACAGTATAGTGCAAACTATATACTATATATAGCATAATGTATATATAGTATGTAAGTTTATACCATACTATATACAGTATATACACTGTATATATACTGTACATGCATTGTATATACAGTGTATGTAATGTATATTATATGTATATACTATGCTAAATATACTACACATAGCATTTTATACTATATATACTATATATGCATTACATACTATATAATGCATTATATACTATATAACATATGCAGGTCTTACTATATCATATATAGTATACTGTACACATTATATATAGTTTAGTGTATGTATAGCATGCTATACTGTACATAGAGTATATATACTATATA
>NW_012101489.1:256917-259056 GCF_000951045.1 Mandrillus leucophaeus | reverse complement strand
GGCTTTATCAAAAGAAAAAACTAATCTTCTCACATCTTTATAAAAGGAGATAGTTTCTTAAATTGGAGCAAGACACCTATAACCACCCACCAAAGTTAGGCTCTTACCCTCATACAGAAACTGAGAGAAAAAGGGAAGATAAAGGGATAAAGGTGTTGAGGGAGAGGAGGGCATTATTTTCCTGAATATTTACATTTCAAAGATATGGATCCTAGGTTCTTGAGAAAGACACGGGTTTTAAAATTGACAATAAACTTATTAAAAGACTTATATCTCCAAGTGATAAAGAAATAATTTACAATTACATGTTTTTTAAAGTAACTGCTAAGAGAAGGAAGGTCAGGGGCCTAGAGTCAGAAGGAAGCTTTGACTAAAATTTAGTCAGCTTAGAAAAATATTAGGGCCATCTTGATCACTGGCTACATTTATGGTCCTTTAAAATCTGCCATTATGATCTTCACAAAATAAAATCTAACTGTACAATTTATACTAGTTTCCTAGCTCTGCTGTAACAAATTACCACAAACTAAGTGGCTTAGAACAATGGAAATTTATTGTCTCCCATTTGTGGGGGCCATAACTCTGAAATCAGGGTGTGGTCAGGGTCCTGCTCTCTGAGAAGGCTCTACAGGAATGCTTCCTTGCTTCTTCCAGCTTCTAGTGGCTTGAGGTCTTCTTAGCTTTCAGCTGCATAACATCAGTATGTATCGTCATCCTCACTTGGCCTTCTTCCCTGTGTGTGATGTCTCCCCTCTGTTTGTCCCTTATTGGGGCATTGTCATTGGATTTAGGCCCACCTAGATAATCAGTAATCATCTTATCTTTATATTATTAATTACATCTATAAAGACTCTTTCTCCAAATGAGGTCACATTTACAGATTCTGAGGATTATGTCACTCATGTGTCTTTTGGGGGTGGCGTAATATTCAGGCCACTACACTGCTCGTATACTTAATTGGCTCCTGTGGACAGTAATTTTCCTCAAATTCCTTAATTGTTCTAGAGGCACTGCTCTTCCTCAAAGGCCCAATTTCTCACAACTTCTCCCCAAACAAAGGAGAGCCATATAATTAGTTCCCCAGTCTCTACCAAATAAGAATGCTTCATACATACTGTCAAGGAATTGGGGGTAGATAGGGAATTATAAATGCGACTTTATGATACTCTTAACTTAATAGAGATATTTGATTTGACTATAAACATGTGATATGAATGAAATACTACAATTTTCCACACAGAATTCCAGTGGTGATTGAAGAATATCTAAGCAATATATTTTTTTGGTGGGAGATAAAGACTACCTCACTACCAGAAGGAAATCGTAACTGAGTTTGACTTTAATTAGGCAAAAGTAATATTTTGGAGAGCTGTTCAATGGTGGTAGAGAACATGGTATAAGTAACGCCAAACAGGAAGAAAAGAGTAGTGAGTTATTTTTTTGAACCACTCAAAAATTTTGATATTACTAATGCATATAATATAATTTAAGCAGATAGAATACTAAAATAACAAAAGTGTTATTGAAGATTTTCTGTCATTTATTAAATAGAAAAATATATTCAAATATTTGGTTAAATTCTTCTTGTAATTATTTGGATGATTCATTTGACAGTGACAAGATAAAAATAATGCAGATATTTCTCATAGATACCTGTTATAATCCTTATTACGATTCAATACTTGTGAACTGTACACAGAGAAAAAGATGATACAATTATGGGGATGTAGAGAAATAAAGAAGGGAAGAATTTTCCAAATGTGGATATGAAGAACAGAAGTTTAAAAAATTAAGCAAGTTACAGTTTCAATTATAGCTGAAAATGCATTTTTCCTATTTTAAAAATATTATAAATGAATTTTCATTTTGATTAATGCCGGGGATAGGAGTAATTTCTTTGTAAGTATTAAAGCATAATATACTGCTGAATATAAAAACAAGATGAATTCATTTATGTTCTCTGTAAAAGAATGCTTTTGTTGAAAGGTGTTGCCTTTTCATACTAAATGTCTAACGATAATGTCATTTTATAAAAGGCCAAAATATTAATACAATCAATAAATGATATTGTTTGGATGTGCCCCCCCCGCCCCCCGCAATATCATCTTGAGCTGTAGTTCCCATAATCCCCTCATGTCA
>NW_012101489.1:251505-253977 GCF_000951045.1 Mandrillus leucophaeus | reverse complement strand
TATATGAGTAGTATATATGTATATACTTACATACTGTGTATATAAATATCATATATACAGATATACTACATATATGCATATATACTACGTATATATAAACACAGAATAGCCCCTTATACAGGCCCTGCTGAAAAGTTTTCATAGTAGTCTCTCAAGCTGCTCCTCACCAAATCTGGGGTGTGTTTAATCTAGGAGCATCTCATTTAATCACTAGACAATCTAAAACTATGATCTATTCACCAACTCTGTTTCCATAAGCAGTGGTTTTATTTACTTTCTGAATTTCTCTTGCACTCTGCTTCCTAAGGTCATAAAAACAATTCTTAGCTAATTAAATCTCTAGTAATTAATGAATTTTTTTCCTTTCCAAAAGAAAAGAAATAAGTGAAAAGCAAACATTGGTTAATATTTTCAAAGTATAATCTTTCTGCGTTGTTTACGACATCTTTGATTTCTCATTAAAAAAGCTAATTTTGCATTTAAGTTCCTCCCACCATCCTTAGCCCAAATTTTATAATTAAAAAAATTCTATTCAGAATCAATTTTACAGTATAATAAATGCCACAGGAAAAGCAGAGCATGCATATGAGAATGATACCTTTTGAGATTTTTAATTTGAGCAAGGTAAGACTTTATGACAGGAGACATTCTCAACTGCCTTCTTGGCCATAAATGAAGGCAGAGCTCCACTTGAACTGAGATCAGTTTATAGTGAACATCATGTAAGCATGGAGAGTGAGTATTTTTATTGCTGCAAATCCAGTCCAAATTTCAAATCACATCATTTTTTCTCTCAGTCTCTGAGCTTCCACTATCTGCCACAAGACAGAACACAGGTACTTGTCAAGTCTAGGCTCCTATAGCTATATTAACTGGTTCCTATCTGTATTCTCCAGATGCCATAGCTTGCTTTGTTATCCTTATTTCTATCTCTGATTTGATCTATTTTAAATAATGAGTTTTCTTACAGGTGATATCAGGGTTTTTATATTTCACTTAAGTCCCAATGGTTGATTTGGATTTTTTGTCTTTAAGGACAGGACTTTAACTCTGAATTCCCACAATTAATATCCTTAAAATGTTTGTGGTCAGATATGGTAATAACAAAAGTACTACTGTTGTTCGTTTCAAAGCAAATATTGCACCTAACAATGTTAAACAGGCAAGGAAGACTTTATTCAATACTTTAGCAACAGGGGAGAGATAACAGAATTCAGGTGGAACTCAATTCTGCTGAAACAATGGGAAATAGGTATTTTAAAGACTGATTGAGTTAGTGAAAAAGTACTAGAGGGTGCTAGCATACTGAGTTTGCTGATTGGCTTTATCAAAAGAAAAAACTAATCTTCTCACATCTTTATAAAAGGAGATAGTTTCTTAAATTGGAGCAAGACACCTATAACCACCCACCAAAGTTAGGCTCTTACCCTCATACAGAAACTGAGAGAAAAAGGGAAGATAAAGGGATAAAGGTGTTGAGGGAGAGGAGGGCATTATTTTCCTGAATATTTACATTTCAAAGATATGGATCCTAGGTTCTTGAGAAAGACACGGGTTTTAAAATTGACAATAAACTTATTAAAAGACTTATATCTCCAAGTGATAAAGAAATAATTTACAATTACATGTTTTTTAAAGTAACTGCTAAGAGAAGGAAGGTCAGGGGCCTAGAGTCAGAAGGAAGCTTTGACTAAAATTTAGTCAGCTTAGAAAAATATTAGGGCCATCTTGATCACTGGCTACATTTATGGTCCTTTAAAATCTGCCATTATGATCTTCACAAAATAAAATCTAACTGTACAATTTATACTAGTTTCCTAGCTCTGCTGTAACAAATTACCACAAACTAAGTGGCTTAGAACAATGGAAATTTATTGTCTCCCATTTGTGGGGGCCATAACTCTGAAATCAGGGTGTGGTCAGGGTCCTGCTCTCTGAGAAGGCTCTACAGGAATGCTTCCTTGCTTCTTCCAGCTTCTAGTGGCTTGAGGTCTTCTTAGCTTTCAGCTGCATAACATCAGTATGTATCGTCATCCTCACTTGGCCTTCTTCCCTGTGTGTGATGTCTCCCCTCTGTTTGTCCCTTATTGGGGCGTTGTCATTGGATTTAGGCCCACCTAGATAATCAGTAATCATCTTATCTTTATATTATTAATTACATCTATAAAGACTCTTTCTCCAAATGAGGTCACATTTACAGATTCTGAGGATTATGTCACTCATGTGTCTTTTGGGGGTGGCGTAATATTCAGGCCACTACACTGCTCGTATACTTAATTGGCTCCTGTGGACAGTAATTTTCCTCAAATTCCTTAATTGTTCTAGAGGCACTGCTCTTCCTCAAAGGCCCAATTTCTCACAACTTCTCCCCAAACAAAGGAGAGCCATATAATTAGTTCCCCAGTCTCTACCAAATAAGAATGCTTCATACATACTGTCAAGGAATTGGGGGTAGATAGGGAATTATAAATG
>NW_012101489.1:247822-250440 GCF_000951045.1 Mandrillus leucophaeus | reverse complement strand
GGAGGGACTTGGCTGGAGGTCATTGAAAAATGGGGGCAGTTTCCCCCATGCTATTCCTGTGATAGTAAGTTCTCATGAGATATGATGATTATATAAGGGGCTTTCCCCTTTGCTCAGTTCTCGATCTTCTCCTTGCTGCCACCATGTGAAGAAGGAAGTGTTGGCTTTCCCTTCTTCTGTGATTGTAAGTTTCCAGAGGCCTCTACAGCCATGCTGAACTGTGAGTCAATTAGAGCTCTATCCTTTATAAATAACCCAGTCTTGGATATGTCTTTATAGCAGGGTGAAATCAGACCAATACAGTAAATTGGTACCACAGAGAGTACTGTTGCTATAAAGATACCCAGAAATGTGGAAGCCATTTTGGAACTGGGTAACTGGCAGAGGCTGGAACCATCTGAAGGGCTCAGAAGATAGGAAATGTGAGAAAGTCTAGAACTTCCTAGAGACTTGTTGAATGGCTTTGATCAAAATGCTGATAGTGATATGGACAATACAGTCAATGCTGAGGTAGTCTCAGATGGAGATGAGAAACTTGTTAAGAACTGCATTAGCAAAAAGACTGGCAGCAATTTGCCCCTGTCCTAGAGGTCTGTGGATCTTTCAACTTGAGACACATGATTGAGGATATCTGCCAGAAGAAATTTATAAGCAGCGAAGTGTTCAAGAGGAAACAGAGCATAAAAATTTGAAGAATTTGCAGCCTGATGATGAAATAAAAAAAGAAACGCTCATCTTCTGGGGAGATATTCAAGCCAGCTGCAAAAATTTGCATAGGTTATGAGGCACCAGATGTTGATCATCAAGACAATGAGGAAAATGTCTCCAGGACATGTCAGAGACCTCTATGGCAGCCTCTCATATCACAGGCCCAGAGGCCCAGGAGGGAAAAATTGTTTCCTGGGCCAAAGCCAGGTGCTCCCCGCTCTGTGCAGCCTTGGAACATGGTGTCCTGTGTCCCTGCTACTTCAGCTCCAGCCATGGCTAAAGGGGCCAAGGTACAGCTCAGGCCATTGCTTCGGA
Source organism: Mandrillus leucophaeus (assembly GCF_000951045.1). Classification (NCBI taxonomy): domain Eukaryota; kingdom Metazoa; phylum Chordata; class Mammalia; order Primates; family Cercopithecidae; genus Mandrillus; species Mandrillus leucophaeus. The sequence continues at coordinate 249,417 of NW_012101489.1, read as the reverse complement.
AAGTGCAATCCCTAAGCCCTGGCAGCTCCCATGGGGCGCTGGTCCTGCTAGTGTGCAGAAGACAAGATTGAGGTTTGGGAACCTCTGCCTAGATTTCAGAGGATGCATGGAAACACCTGGATGTCCAGGCAGAAATCTGCTGCAGGGGCAGGGCCCACATGGCAAACCTCTGCTATGACACTTGAGAAGAGAAATGTGGTTTGGAGCCCCCACACAGAGTCCCCACTGGGACATTGCCTGGTGAAGCTGTGAGAAGAGGGCCACCGTCCTCCAGACTCCAGAATGGTAGATCCACTGCTAGCTTGCACCATGCACCTGGAAAAGCTGCAGCCCCTCAATGCCAGCCATGAAAGCAGCCAGGAGGGCAGCTATACCCTGCAAAGCCACAGGAACAGGGCTGCCCAAGGTGATGGGAGTCCACCTCTTGCATCAGCATGACCAGGATGTGAGACCTGGAGTCAAAGGAGATTATTTTGGAAATTTCATGTTTAATGACTGCCCTATTGGATTGCAAAATTGCACGGGGACTGTGATTTCTTTGTTTTGGCCACTTTCTCCCATTTGGAGGGGGTATATTTGCCCAATGCCTATTCCCTCATTGTATCTAGGAAGTAACTAACCTGCTTTTGATTTTGCAGACTCATAATAGATAATAGATATTAGACTATTATAGATATTAGGAAATAGATAGATAAAAGAGATATATTAGTCCCCATATATTAGATTAATATAGATAATATTAGACTTTGCAGACTCATAATAGATATTGTCCAAAAAAAAAAGGGAGAGAGAGAGTTTATTCAAAAGGAGAATAATAGAGAACTTCCAAAACTTAGAAAAAGATATCAATATTCAAGTATAAGATGGTTATTTAGCACAAAGCAGATATAACCCAAAGAAGACTACCTCAAGGCATTTAATAATCAAATCCAAAAATGGAAAGAATAAAGACAGTATGCTAAAAGCAAGGGAAAAATGATGAATAATATTTAGTGGTGCCCCATTACATATAGCAGTAGACTTTTCAGTGGAAACTTTACTGGCCAAGGGAGAGTGTCATGGCGTATTTAAAGTGCTGAAGGATAAAAGAAAACGTTTAGACTAAAATAAAATATCTGGTGAAAATATCCTTCAAACATGGAAAGAAATAAACACTTTCCTGGCAAACAAAAGCTGAATAATTTCATCAACACTACACCTGTCCTACAAGAAATGCTAAAGAACATTCTTCAATCCAAAGAAAAGGCTATTAATGAGCAATAAGAAGTCATCTGAAGGCACAAAACTCACTGGTCATAATTAGGTACATAGAGAAACACATAATATTATAAGTCTGTTATTGTGGTGTGTAAACTACCCTTATCTTAAGCAGAAAGGTGAAAATATAAACTTCCCAAAAATAACTACAACTTTTAAAGACATAAGACAGGACAATAAAATTTAAATAGAAACAACAAGTTAAAAAGCAGAGGGAAAAATTAAATTTCAGAGTTTTTATTAATTTTTTGTGTTAGACTGCTTATCTGTTTAAGCAATCAGTGTTACATTCTCATCAGTTCAAAATACTGGGTCATGAAATATTATTTGCAAGCATT
>NW_012101489.1:237325-247032 GCF_000951045.1 Mandrillus leucophaeus | reverse complement strand
GAAGAAGTAAGTAAGGAAAGAAAGAAGGAAGTCAACTGATCTTTGAAAAAGCATTCAAAAAATACACTGTGGAAAGGACACAGTATTCAATAAATGATGGTGGGAAAACTGTATAGCTTCATGTAGAAGAATTAAATGTGATTCCTTTCTCTCACCGTAGACAAAAATTACCTGAAGATGGATTAAAAGCATAAATCAAAAACCCAAAATGTTAAAAAAAATTCTGGAAGAAAACCTAGGACAAACTCTTCTGGACATTGGCCTAAGCAAATAATTTATGACTAAGACCCTAAAAGCAAATGTAACAGAAACAAAAATAAATAAATGTGACCCATTTAACTTACAAAGCTTCTGCACAACCAAATAAGTTATCATGAGAGCAAACAGATAGTGTAGAACTGAACACATTATTTGCACACTATACATTGACAGAGAAATAATATAAAAAATCCACAAAGAACTCAAATCATCAATTTTTAAAAAGCCCCAAATAATCTCGTTAAAAAGTGGGCAAATGACATGATTAGATATTTTCCAAAGGAAGTTATACAAAGGGCCAACAAACATGAAAAAATGTTCAACAACACTAATGATAAGGAAAATGCACATTAAAAGGACAATGAGATACTGCCTTGCCCAGCCACAATGGCCATTATTAAAAACGCAAAAAAAACAATAGATTCTGGTGCAGATGTGTTGAAAAGAAATGCTTATACAGTGTTAGTGAAAATGTAAATTAGTACAACCCTTATGGAAAACAGTATAAAGATTTCTGAAAAAATTAAAAGCAGATCTACCCTTTGATCCAGCAACATCACTACTAGGTATCTACCCAAAGGAAAAGAAGTCATTTTACTAAAAAATAAATAAATAAATAAGACACCTGTGTACATGTTTATTATAGCACAATTCACAATTTCAAAGACATGGAATCAACCTCAGTGCCCATTACCAATGAGTGGATAAAGTACTTATTGATATTTACTGTATTTACTTTCCAAAGTGGACAGACATACCATGTGGTATTTATTTCATGGCGTTTGTGTGTGTACACACACACATGCACAAGTTGAATAAATATAGTTATATATTTACTTATATATGAGTAAACATCACGTTTGCTCATATATATCACATTGCTCATGTATAAGAGTAAATGTGGTATTCCATGGTATGTGTGTTTATGTGTGCGTGTGTATATGTGTATGTATGTATGTATATATACACGTATATATACGTGTGTATGTATATATATTTACACATATATATGTGTGTATACACAAACACACACACACACTATGGAATACTACTCAGCCACAAAAATAAAACAATGTATTTTGCAGCAACTTGGATATAACTGGAAGCCATCATCTTAAGTGAAGTAACTCAGGAACAGAAAACCAAATACTACATGTTCTCACTTATAAGTGGGAATTAACCTGTGGGTATGCAAAAGCATACAGAGCTGTGTAATGAACACTGAAGACTCAGAAAAGGGGAAGGTGAGAGGGGATAAGGGATGAAAGATTGCCTATTGGGTACAATGTACACTGTTTGCATGATGGGTACACGCAAAGCCAATACTTCACAATTCATTCATTCACCCATCTAAAAAATTCATCCATGTAACCGAAATCCACTTGTATCATTAAAGCGATTGAAATATAAAATAAAATTTTAAAAATACATGAATACACATACAGCTTAAAGGAAATGTTGAACATAAATATACCATACTAACCTAATAGAAAGAAAATAGGAATAGGTGTCTTAATTTCAGACAGAGCAGACATCAAAGCAAGGAAAGTCAAAAGAATAAAGGGCATCACTCACTTATAAAGAGACTTCAACTGTGATAATAAATTAATCTATTTCTGATCTCTCTATCAGAAATCAACAGAACCACCAGGTAGAAAATCAGAAAAGACAGAATTGAACTCAACAGCACTGCCTCTCAACTGGATATAATTGACATTTATAAACTACATCCAACAGTAGCAGAATATACATTTTCCTCTCAAGTTGACACGGAACATTCACCAAGATAGGCAACAATTTGACCAATAAAACACATCATAACAAATGTAAAATAATATAAATCATATGTCTTCTCTTATACCACAATAAAATTACACTGGAAATCAGTAACAGAAAATCTCAAAATGCATAAAGGTTAAACAACAGACTTCTAAATAGCATATACATGGAAGAAGAAATCTAAGTGTTAATTAAACACATTATGAACTAAGTGAAAATTGAAAGCACTACTTATCAAAATTAGTAGTATGCAGAGAAAGCAGTGCTTAAAGGCAAATTATCACAATGAATGCATACGCTGTGTTAGAAAAGCAAAACGATATAAAATCAATAATTTAAATTTTCAACGTAGGAAAGTAGAAAATAAAGGGTAAATCCAACACAATGTGTGCAGAAGAAAATAAATAAGAAGGACTAGAACAAAAATCAATTAACACTTAAAACTGGAAATCAAGAGACAATCAACCAAATAAAAAGCGAGTACTTTAAAAAGATCAATAAAATTGATTGGCTTCCAGTCAAACTAACTATGAAAAAATAAGAGTTCACAATTTGCTAATATCAGAAATGAAGGAGGGAACATCTTTACACATTCCAGGGATATCAAAAGGACAAAGAAGGAATACTAAGAATAATGCTATGCCTGCAAATTTGCAAACCTAGATGAAATAAGTCAATTTCTTGAAGGATATAGTATTTCAAAATTTACACTAAAATAGACAATATGCATTGACCTGTATCTATTAAAGAAATTTAATCAATAATTAATAACCTTCCAAAACAGAAAGTACCAGGGCCAGATGAATCAGAGTAAATTCTACCAAACATTTAAGGAAAAAATTGTGCGAATTTTCTATAATATTTTTCAGCAGAAGAAGCAGAATAAATACTTCCTAATTCATTCTATGAGTCCAGAATTACCCTTGTATCAAAACCAGACAAAACCATTACAAGAAAACTAGTCCTGTAACACATATGTAAAAATCTAAACAAAATATTAATAAATTGAATCCAGCATGTATAAAAAGAAATATATACCACAACTAAGTGTGATTCATCCCAGGTATGCAAGACAGACTCAATATTTGAAAATCAACTAATTGTTTCATCAACAGGCTAAAAATGAGAAAGTACATGATCACATCAATAGATGCAGAAAAAGTGTTTAACAAAACCCAACGCCCATTCATAACAAAAACTGTCAGTAAACTTAGAATAGAGAAAAACTTGGTCAACATGACAAGGAATATCTACAAAAACCTACAGGGAGCATTAAACTTAATGGTGGGAAACTAGAGTGTTTTCCCTTAGTAAACTTAGAATAGAGAAAAACTTGGTCAACATGATAAGGAATATCTACAAAAACCTACAGGGAGCATTAAACTTAATGGTGGGAAACTAGAGTGTTTACCCTTAAGATTAAAATCAAAGTAAGGATGTCCTCTTTTATCACTCCTTTCAACATCATATTGGAAGTCTTAGCTAATTTCCTAGGACAAGAGAAGAAATCAAACAGTATACAGATTGGGAAGAAAGAAAACTATTTTGTTTTTAGATTACAAGACTATATAAAAAAAACAAAGAATTGACAAAAATTTTCTGAAACTGATAATTATAACAACTTTGCAGGTTAAAATATTAATATACAAATATACATTGCACTTTCCTACATACCAGCAATGAACAAATAGAATTTACAACTTAAAATGCATTATGGTTTATGTTAAAATCCCCAAAAACAAAATACTGAGATATAATGTAATAAAGTATGTATAAAATTTACACAAGGAAAACAAAGATAAGTTTCATATTACATAAACCAAAGAACTAATTAAATGAGGAGAAATTTCATGAGCATGGATAGATTCAATATTATGATGATGTCAGTTCTTCCCACCTTTTTGTATAGACCCAGTGCCATTCCCAGAAAGTTATTTTGTGAAAATTGATAAACTGATTCTGAAGTTTATATGCAGGGACAAAAGAGCCAAAATTGCCAATACTATTTTGAAAGAGAAGAATAAAGTTGGAGAATTGACACTACTGATTTCAAGACTTACTGTACAGTTAGGGTAATAAAGACAGTGTGGCATTGACAAAAGAAGAGACAAATATATATATATGTGGAGCAGAAAGCCCAGGAATATAACCAAATAAATAAGTCAACTGATTTCTGACAAAGAAGCAAAGGCACTGCAAAAGAGCAAAAATAGTCTTTTTCACAAATGATGCTGAAACAACTAGACAGCTACATGAAAAGTAATCAAGACACAGACCTTAAACCTTTCACAAAAATTAACTCAAAATAGACTACAGAACTAAATGGAAAACAAACAAAAATAAGAAACTATAAAATTTTTATTAGCTAACATAGGACAAACCCTAAGAGACCTTGGGAATGGCAATGACGTTTTATATATAAAACCAAAGAAATAATCCACAAAATAATTAACTGATAAACTGGACTTCATTAAATTAAATATTCTGCTTTGCAAAAGACAATGTCAATATCATGAGAAGACAAGCCACAGACTGGGAAAAAATATTTGAAAATACACATCTGATAAAGGACTGTATTCCAAAATATACAAAAATTTCTTATCCTCAATGATAAGAAAGCAAGCACCTCGATTAAAAAATGGGAAAAAGACCATAACAAGACAAAGACCTTAACAGACTGTATTAGTTTGTTTTCACACTGCTGTAACAAACTTCCGTGAGACTGGGTATTTATAAAGGAAAGAGATTTAGTTGACTCACAGTTCCGCCTGGCTGGGAGGCCTCAGGAAACTTACCATCATGGGAGAAGGAGAAGCAGGCACCTTCTTTACAAGGCAGCTGGAGAAAGAAAGCACAAAAGTGGAACTTCCAAACACTTATAAAACCATCAGATCTCATGAGAACTCACTCACAATCATGAGAACAGAATGGTGTAAACTGCCCCCATGATTCAAACACCTCCCTCCCTCAATATGTGGGGATTACAATTCCAGATAAGATTTGGGTGGGGACCCAGAACCAAAGCATGTCAAAGACACCTCATCAAAGAAGATATATGGATGACTAATCAATGTTTGAAAAGATGCTCACATTATTTGTCATCAGAGAATTACAAATTAAATAAAAACCTAGACTGAGTGGCAAAAATTCAAAACACTGGCAATATCAAATGATAGTGAGAATATGAAACTGGGACTTTAACTCAATGCTATTAGGAATGCAAAATGGCATTTGGTGGCTTTGTATAAAACTAAATAAATATTATCATAGAAATAGCATCTCTACTTTGAGATATTCTAGTGGTCAAATTGAAATTACTTAATTTGTAGGGGGAGATTACAGTGTCATAAATATCAGGAAGGGCCATCTTAGAAGCTGCATTGCTTAGCATAAGCACCCCCCTGATCTAAAATATTAGAACCATGATCAGGAATCTTGTCCATCTTGTCCACTATTAAATCCTAGGATAGCTTTTGACATGTTGTATATTCTCAATAAATATGTGATGATTGAATAAATTATTTAAATACAAATCAATGTGTAACAGCAGAAGTTGGTAGGAAGAAAAGTCATTTGGTCAATGAAACTATTTCTTCTTTTCTCTTCCTCCTCCACTTTCTCTTCTTTTTCAATTAGAAGAAAGACAAAGTACAACATCAAATTTGCACATGCTTTACCATGATTCTCACCTTTGCATTAAGTGTGACTTTCTCATCTCATACTATTAAATTTGTTCACGTAATCTTGTATAAATGAGCTCAGAATTGAAAAGTTAACATTTTAAGCAGAATAATTTATTTTCAGCAAGCTATCTTTTCCAACATAGTGGCTTTCACATTACAATAAACCATGTAGAAAACATGTTTTCTCAACTTCATGGAAGTTTGATAAGAACATCTCTTGTTAACTCTAAAGGTTGAATGATGATAAAATCAAGAGGTCTTCAGAGATTTCTTTAATAGCTTTAACATCTCAAACACTGGAGTTGTTTATTCATTTTTATGGCAGAATGAAGTTCCAAAATATCTCTCTGATCTTACTTTTAATGCAGCATGTGTTGTAAAGAATCAACTGAGGCTATTTTCTTTTCCTAAAAAGTTAAGATTCCAAAAGGGTAATATTAACAAGAATTCCTATATGCATACAAAATAGCAGAATATTATAAATACTTGCTTCAAAAGGTTGTATCTATAAATGTGTATTCAATTTTAAATAAATTCAAATGAAATCTTCATTTCAATATTTTCTCATCATATGCATGTTGTTACTGAGAGATATTATATTAAGAAGGAAAGAAAGGAAAATTGACACATATTTCTGAGCTGCTGCTTTATGTTATGTAGTATGGTAGTTTGGATAAATGTAGTCATAGGAAACCTTTGAGTTAGCTATAACTTATGCATCATAGATGAGAAAACTGCAGCTCAAAAGCATAACATTTATGAATTAATTTTAAAATAATTAAGCATTTTTATGTGCTAGCACTTGGCACAAAATGGTAAACTAGAACAAATACAACTTCTGCTCTCATAGAGCTTACCATATGGAGAAAGTAATAAGACATTACTAGTCAATATACTGTTTAATTACAAGCAGTGTTAAGTAGTCTAGAGCTCAACATAGTTTAGAGGTTAAGGAAGTCCTTCTGAAGATTAGAAAATTGAGTTGAGAGATGGATGTATAGAAGCTAACTATGTAGAATACAATGGTGGATATAGTCTAGGCATGGAGAGTAGCATGTGGAAAATACCTGTGATTAAATACAAGTATGGCTTATTCGAAGTTCTGAAAGATATTGTGGTATTAGAGTCCAGATAATGAATAAAGAAAGGTAAAAAAATACAAGACTGTATAGGTAAAGAAGAAGGAGAATATACATGCTTCTTAGACCATTTTAAATAGCATTTTCAGTCATTTTCCTAAGAGATATTAATTAAAGGAGCTTAAGCAAGAAATAGATTTATGCAGAAAATATTATCTCTGTAATTTGGAAGATATCTTGGGGGAAAACAAATTTCAAATCAAGATAGAAATTTCCAAGAAAGTCCAGGCAAAAGCTGATAATATGTTGAAATACGAAAGATACAGGGCAAGCAAATACATATGAAACATATCCAAATGGTAAAAAAATAGGGCTTGGGAATGAAAAAGGTGAAAGAATTGAGACATCATTTATGATCTATTACATTTATATGTCATGCATGATGGATTATGGCATGTTTGGCATCAAAGTCCTCAATGGATGAGGCGCTTAGAAATTTGGTAGAAAGCAGAGGTGAGCAAAGAGAGAGGGACATAGAATTTAATAATTTTTTATAATTTCCATTTTACTCTAGATTAAAGGGTAAATGTGGAGGTTTGCTACATGGGTACGTTGCATAATGCTGAGGTTTGTAGTGCAAACGATCCTTTCACCCAAGTAGTGAGCATAGTAACCAACAGATGATTTTCAGCCTATGCCCCTCTCCTTCCACCTTCTGTCTAATAGTCCTCAGTGTCTCCTGTTCTCATCTTTATGAGCTTGTGTATTCAGTGTTTCACTCCCATTTATAAATAAGAACATGTGGTATTTGGTTTTCTCTTCTTGCGTATATTCACTTAGGATCCTCCAGCTCCATCCAAGTTGCTGTAAAGGACTTGATTTTGTCATTTTTATAGATAAATGGTTTTCCACTGTGTATATGGATCACATTTTCTTTATCCAATCCACTTTTGAAGGGCACTTAGGTTCATTCTATGTCTTTGCTACTGTAAATGCCACTGTGATACACATATGAGTGCATGTGTCTTTTTGATAGAATTGTTTTCCTTTGGGTGTATTCCCAATAGCGGAATTGTTGATTCTAATAAGAATTCTATTTTAAGTTCTTTGAGAAATCTCCAAAGTTCCTTCCACAGTGGCTGAATTAGTTTGCATTCCCACGAAGAGTATATAAGTGGTCCTTTTTCTCCACAGCTTCACCAGTATCTGTTATTTTTTGACTTTTTAATCACTCCCACTCTGACTGATGTGAGACGGTATCTTACTGTGGATTTTATTTGATTTATCTTATGATTAGTGATGTTGAGCTTGTTTGTGTTTTTTGGCCACTTGTACATCTTGTTTTGAGAAGTGTCTGTTCATGTACTTTTCCTATTTTTGTATTGGATTATCTGCGCTTTTTTTTCCTTTTTGATTTATTTATGTTCCTAGTGGATTCTGGACAGTATTAGACTTCTATCAGATGCACAGTTTGCAAATATTTTCTCCCATTCTGTAGGTGTCTGTTTAATATATTGGTAATTTATTTTGCTATGCTGAAGCTTTTTATTTTAATTAGGTCCCAATTGTCAATTCTTGTTTTTGTTGCAATGCTACTGAGGACTTAGCCATAAATTCTTTGCCAAGCCAAGGTTAATAAGGGTATTTCCTAGGTTTTCTTCTAGAATTTTTATAGTTTTATGTCTTACATTTCAATCTTTAGTCCATCTTCAGTTAATTCTTGTGCATGGTGAGAGAGGTCCAGTTTTATCCTCTGCAAATGGCTAGCCAGTTATCCCAACACCATGTATTAAATAGGCAGGCATTTCCCCATTGCTTATTTTTTTTCAGTTTTGTCATATATTGTATATGGTTGTATATGTGTGGCCTTATTTCTGGGTTCTCTATTCTGTCTCATTGGACTATGTGTATACTTTTGTACTAGCACCATGTTGCTTTGGTTATGAGTTGCTTTGGTTATATTAGATTAGATATAAATATATCTAATATATTTATATATATTAGTCTATAGAGAGAGACTTTATAAATTCGAATATTATTCTGAGTCAGATAACTTTTTTTTAGATCTTGTAGGCATGATTCATTGTCTTTTATCCTTTTTTGTTTTGTATCTCTCAAGTGTGTATTTTTAGATAGTCTGTCTTCAGGGTCACTAATTCTTTCCTCTGCTAGATCAGTTCTCCCATTAAGAGACTAATGCATTCTTCAGTATGCCAGTGGCATTAATCTACTCCAGAATTTCAGCTTGACTTTTAAAAAATATTTCAATTTTTGTGTTAAATTTATCTGATAGATTACTGAATTTCTTCTCTGTGCTATTTTTAATTTATTTGAGTTTCCTCAAAACAGCTATTTGGAATTATCTGTTTGAAAATTAAAATTTCTTTCTTTCCAGAATTCATCCCTACTGCCTTATTTAGTTTGTTTGATGAATTCATATTTTCCTAGATGGTCTTGATGATTGCGAATGTTCTTTGGTATCTGGGTGTTGTTCATTGGTGTCTGGGCATTTTCTGCAAGGAATTCAGTGATGTGAAGACACAAGTATTGAAGATGCCTTAGCAAAACAAACTCAAAAAATTGGTGTACACCCAGTGTGGTGCCCACTACTAAGCTCAAGCACAGGGAGCAGTTAGAGGGACCTTGTGTGAGCAAGGTAATGTTCTCAAGGAAAGTGGATGTCCACTTTTACCACTTCTTTCAACATCCATTGCACTCCAGGCTGGGTGACAAGAGCAAGACTCTGTCTCAAAAACAGTGGAAGGAAGGAAGAAAGGAAAGAAGGAGGGAAGGAGGGAGGGAGGGAGGGAGGAAGGAAGGAAGGAAGGAAGGAAGGAAGGAAGGAAGGAAGGAAGGAAGGAAGGAAGGAAGGAAGGCAAAAGAGTTGGTCAAATGAATTTGGAAATAA
>NW_012101489.1:219641-236970 GCF_000951045.1 Mandrillus leucophaeus | reverse complement strand
TCTTTATTTCAAATTTATTTATTTTGCTCTGCTCTTTATTATTTTTCTCCTACTAATTTTGGATTTGATTTCCTTTTGCTTTTCCAGTTCCTTAAGATGCATCATTAGTTTTTTTGTATTTGATTTTTTTCCTCCTTTCTGATGTAGGCACTTACAGTTATAAACTTCCCTTTTAGTACTGCCTTTACTGTATCCCATAGGTTTTGGTATGTTGTGTTTTTATTATCATTTGTTTCAATGAATTTTTCAATTTTCTTCCTAATTATTTCATTGACTAGCTGGTCATTCATAAGCATATTGTTTAATTTTCATGTAATTGTATACTTTCCAAAATTCCTCTAGTTATTAATTTTTAGTTTTATTCCATTGTGGTGAGAGAAGATGATTGATATTTTTCCATTTTTAATGTTTTGTAGCTTGTTTTGTAAGCAAACATATAGTCTATTCTTGAGAATGAGCTATGTGAATAGGAAAAGAATGCGTATTCTGCAGCCTTTGGGTACAATGTTCTGTAAATACTGATTAGTTCCATTTGGTCTACAGTGCAGATTAAATCTGAAGTTTCTTTGTTGATTTTCTGGCTGGAAGATCTGTTCAATGCTGAAAGTCAGGTGTTAAATTCTCCACCTCTTACTGTATTGGGATCTATCTCTGTCTTTATCTCTAATAATATTTCCTTTATATAGCTGGGTGATTTTGTGTTTTATATATATATACACACACACATATATACACACACACAGACGTATATATGTGTGTGTGTATGTGTGTATATATATAGAGAGAGAGTTATATCCTCTTGATGAATTTATGCCTTTCTCATTATATAGTGACATTCCTTGTCTCTTCTTACAGCTTTTGACTTGAAATCTATTTTGTCTAATATAAGAATGGAAACATCTGCTCTTTTTTGGTTTATATAGGTGTGAAACATCTGTTTTCTTTCCTTTTATCTTCATTCTATGCGGATTTTTATAACTGAAATGTTTTTTCTTCTAGGCAAGAGATCAGTGGGTCTTCTTTTACCATGCAATCAGCCAACCTATTTATTTTGATTGGAGAGTTTAGTCCATTTACATTTAATGTTATTACTGATAATTAAGAAGTTACTTCTGCCATTTTGTTATTATTTTTCTGGTTGTTTCATGGTCTTCTATTTCTTCTTTCTTTTCTTTCTGTTTTCTTTTAGTGAAGGTGATATTTTCTCTGGTGCTATTACTTAGTTCAGTGCTTTATATTTTTTGTATAACCATTGTATGTTTTTTGCTTTGAGGTTATCATGAGGCTTGCAAATACTATCTTATAAGCCATTATTTTAACCTGATAGGAACTTAACAGTGTTTGTGTAAACAAATAGACAAAGAAAAAGGAAGCTAATAAAAATTCTACATGCCAATTTTGTCTCTCCAGTTTTTAATTTGTGGTTAGTTCATTGTTTAGTCTTTCTACTTAGCATACAAGTAGTTTATGTATGACAGTTACATTACAATGTTATGATATTCTAGGATTTTCTGTGTACTTACTATTTTGTACCTTCAGGTGATTACTTAGGCTCATCAACATTCTTTTTTTTACACTAATAGAAGTATTCCCTTTAGCATTTCTTGTAGTACAGGTCTAGTTTTGATGAAATTTCTCAGCTCTTTGTCTAGGCCAGTCTCTATTACTCCTTCATGTCTGAGGAATATTTTCACTGGATATACTATTCTAGGGTAAGAGTGTGTGTGTGTGTGTGTGTGTGTGTGTGTGTGTGTGTGTGTGTGTTTTCCCATCAGCACTTTAAATATGCCATGCCACTCTCTTCTGGCTGTTAGGTTTCCACTGAAAAGTCTGCTCCCAGACTTATTTGAACTCCATTTTATGTCATTTGTTTCTTTTCTTTTGCTGCTTTTAGGATTCTCTTTTTATCCTTGATCTTTGGCAGTTTGATTATTAAATGTCTTGAGGTAGTCTTCTAAACCTTTTCTATTTGAATGTTGATATTTTTCTCTAGGTTTGGGAAATTCTCTCTTATTATTGCTTTGAATAAACTTTCTACTCGTATCTCTCTCTACCTCCACTTCAAGGTCAAAAACTTTTAGATTTGCCCTTTTGAGAATTTCTAGATCCTGTACATGTGCTTCATGGTTTTTTATACTTTTTTCTTTTGTCTCCTCTTACTGTGTATTTTCAAATAGGCTGTCTTCAAACTATTATTTTCTTCTGCTTTATCTATTCTGCTTTTAGTAGGCTCTCATGCATTCTTCAGTATGCCAATTGCATTTTACAGCTCCAGAATTTTATTATTTTTAATTATATCAATATCTTTGTTAAATTTATCTGATAGCATTCTGAATCTATTTTCTGTGTTATCTTTAATACCTTTGAGTTTCCTCTCCACAACTATTTTGAATTATCTGTCTTAAAGGTCACACATCTATTTCCCTGGGACTGGCACTTGGTGCCTTCTTTAGTTCACTTGGTGCCTTCTTTAGTTCACTTCGTGTGGTTATGCTTTCCTGAATGGTGTTGATCCTAGTAGTTGTTCTTCATTGTCTGGGCATTAAAGAGTTTGATATTTATTGTAGTCTTCATCAGCTTGGCTTGTTTGTGCTCGTCCTTCTTGTAGAGGGTATCCAAATATTTGAAAGGACTTGGGTGTTGTGATCTAAGCTGTATCTGTTTTAGGTGGCACCCAAAACCCACTAATGTTGTGATTCTTGAAGACTTATAGAGCTACTGCCTTGATGATTTGGGGAAAGATCTTGGAGAGTTCTCTTGATTACCCAGCAGAGAGTGTTGTGTTCTTTCATAACTTACTCCCAAACAGTCTCTCTCCCTTTTCTGAGCCATGTAAAGCTGGGAATGGAGTGACACGAGCACCCCTGTAGACATCATCACTGTAACTCTGCTGGATGAGACCTGAAGCTAGCACAGCACTGAATCCTGCCCTGGGCCTGCTGTAACCACTCCCTAGCAAGTGCCTATGTTGACTCAAAGTCCTAGGGCTCTTTAATCAGCAGGTGGTAATGGTAGCCAGGCCTGTGTCCTTCCCTTCAAGGTGGCAAGTTCTCCCAGGCCCAGCTGGGGCCAGAGGTGCTGTCTGGGAGTCAGTGATTAGAGTCAAAGACCTTAGATATCTACTAGTTTTCTATTGTACTGCCACTGAGCTGGCACTCACACACAAGATGCAGTCCTTCCTATTCTTCCTTCCCTTTCAAAGACACAGGAGCATCACCCCAAAGCCATTTATACCACAAGCCATGAGGAGATCTGCTGAACTGCTGCCAATGTTCTCTTTAGTCCCAAGGGCTCTTAAGTCAGCATGTGGTGAATTGTGCCTGCTTGGGACTCACCCTTCAAGACATTGGGCCCACCTCTGACCCAGCCAAGTGCCAAAGATGCCATACAAGAGTCAAGTCCTTAATTCAGGGACAGCAAGAGCCGATTTGGTGCTCTACTTCCAACCCCCTGCAGCCATGCTGGTACCTAAGGTCCAAGGCAAAGTCCCCTTTACTTTTCCCTTTGCTTTTTTAAAGCAGAAGGAATTTTGCCCCATAGCCACCACAGCTGGTAATGTGCTGAGTCTCACCTGAAGCCAGCAAGTCTCTGAGGCTCACCCAAGGTCCTTAATGTCATACCTGCATATTATTGCTGGTTGTTCAGGACCCAAGGGCTCTTCAGTTAGAAGGTGATAAATGTTGCCAGGTCTGGGTCCTTCCTTTCGAGGCATTGAATTTTCTTCTGGACCAGAGTGTGCTTAGAAATGTTTTCCAGGAGCTAGGGACTGGAAGAGGGATTCCCAAGTCTAACCAGTGCTCTGTCGTGCTCTGACTGAGCTGGTATGCAAAATGCAAGATGAACTTCTCCCCACCCTTTTCTCTCCTCTCTTCAAGCAGAAGGAAGGGGTGTCTTTTGGAGATGTAAACTGTGCAGCCAGGGGTGCGGGGAGGGGTGATGCCTGCACTCTCTTCGCCATGTCTGACTAGGTCATGTACCTCCCTAGTCCACTGTCACTGGGCCCAGTTCAGGCCTAGGACTAACCTAAGAGTTGCAGTCTTTATGGCCTAGACTCCCTTTCCAGTTTACTTAGAGATCCAGAGCACTTTGGCACTTGATGGCAAGGTTTGCACAAATGCAAGTTCCAGTCGCTGGGATTAGCAATCCCCCTCTGGCCTGGTTTAAATGCTTCTCCCATCGGTGGATGTCAGCAGAGTTTGCTCCGGTTTTCTTTTCTGCTCTAACAGGACAGCACGGAGTTCAATGCCTCACAATTGCTGCGTTCTCCCTCCCCTGGTGCCCATAGGAGCTTCCTGAACCAGGCTGCTATCTGGGCGTGGGGGAGGGTGGCATCTGCAATTCAGGACTGTGTTTTTCTATCTCTTCAGTGCCTCTTTCAGTAATACATGGTTAAAACCAAGTACTATGAGGGCTCACCTAATTTTTGGTTCTTATGAAAGTGTTTTGTTTTGTGTAGTTAGTTATTAAATTGGTGTCATTTCCAGGATGATGAATGGTGGAGTCTTCTATTCCACTGTCTTGCTCTGTCTCCCTCCCATCATAAGTCTTGATTAAATATGGCTAAAATTCTTCCCCAACAGCTACATGAAAATCAAGACCTTATAATGTATTCTTTTGACTCCTAGATATCTTTGACTTATCCAGAGCAGGTATACCTGAATAAATACTCTTCCACAAGGGAAAGATCTTAGGTTGTGTTAATAGAGCAAATTATGCAGTAAAATATCAGCAATGCTATAAACACATAACCTATAATGTAAGATAGGTCACATTCCCTCTGGATAAGGAGACCGAGGGAAATGGGGGTGGAATTTCTCTAGAAAGAGTTTTCCTTTCAGGAACCCAGGAATATAGTGGCATTTAACTGTTTTGCATACCAGTTTGATTGTCAACAATAAACATTTGTTTAGGACATTATCACTAATGGACACTATATGTAGAGCCATTTTGAAGCCCTACCTAAACAGAACAGGACTAATGATATAGGAGTGGAGAAGGGAAGTGCTGGGTAGAGAAGATTAGTGTCCCTGGCAAGGGCGTCACCCTCAGACCCGTGCCCACAGACCTAAATGAGAACAGGAACTCCTGTTTTCATGCACAAATGTTGCATTTTCCAAGACCACCCTGGCCCGCTAGGTTCCCCATCTTGTGCCCATATAAACCTGAGAGACCTTAGCAGGAACACACACAAGTGGTTGGGCATCTAGAGTAGCAGAAGAACACACCGACAGACACCAGCAGACACTGGCAGGCCATCGACGACGCGGACACCGAGGGGAATTCAGCAAGGGGCAGCCAGAAGGGAGTCCGACCGCTTGGTGGCCTGACTCCGGAAGAAGACCACCTTCCCCCTTCATTACCCTTCTGCCCCCTCATCCATCTCATTGAGAGCTACTTCCACTACTCAATACAATCTTGCGCTCATTATCCAAGCCCACTTGTAATCCGATTTTTCCGATACACTAGGGCAAGATCCCGGGATACAGAAAGCCCTCTGTCCTTGCCATAAGGCAGAGGATCTAACTGAGGTGATTAATACAAACCGCCTGCAGATGGCGCAGCTGAAAGGGCGTACTGTAGCACGCTCACTGGGGCTTCGGGAGCTGTAAGCACTCAATCCTAGACACTGCTCTCCGAGACCTGAATGTGTGTATGCTCCCCCTAGAGGTTTGAGCAGCGGGCACCGAAGAAGCCAGCCACACCCCTGTTGCAGGCCCAGAGTGGGGGATAAGAGAACTTCCTTCTCCTGTTTCACTAACATTTAGGAAATAAATAAAACTCCTCCATTTTTCATTTACCTCAATTCTTTTTCCTCTGGTGTCAGGATGGGGAAATTAAGAAAAAAAAGAAAAAAGTAAGGCACTGTCCTTCCTGTGTTATTTGGAAAAAAAAAAAATGAGTTGCTTCAATAGAGCACAATATAATAGCACTTCAATAACATCACAGTTATTTTCTTTGAGTTCCAACATCAATAGTCTATAGTTTGAGCAAATCTTGAATATATGGTTTTATATTGCTTTTTACAATAGCCATTATCAGGATTACAAACTCTCCCTTATTGTAAAGTAAGTTGAACTTAAGTCAACATGTATTAGGAAGTATAAATTTATTAATTTTATAATAGAACAATGAAAAATTATAGAAATCTAGTTCTCTCTAAATTTAGAATAGGACTAATTCTATGTTTTATTTTAAATTGTTAATGGATTTTTTTCCTGCTTAGTCAAAAAATGATGCCAATGATTCCACAGTCTGTTATAACATTCCATTCTCCTAGTTCTGTTGTTTTAGTATTGACCTGGTTGAATCAAGATGAATCAAACGAATTTGTATTTATTAATATTTACTCATATGTTTATGAGATTGTTTTTCTCAAGATATATCACAAATAAGTTGAATTTAAAATTCCAATTCTAGGTTTACTGATTTCTTCCTATATCTTGCTCCAGTGTTTGAAAGTCCCAGCAGGCACTATAAAAGTTACCAACACTTAATCCCTGCACTCTAGTTTACAATATTATAGAATCTAGACCTTTATAATATTTTCTCCATAAAGACGCAGAAGTTAATTACTAACCTCAGCTTCTACCGAAGCTGTTAAATACTCATGCTAGATATTAGATTACATATATATTCTTCTAACTTTACATAATTCAAGTACACAAAAATCTGTTCTTTAAGTAGCAAAATTTCAATCTTTTGAAATGTGACAATATTTAATGTATATATGTATGTCTCTGTGTGTATGTATACTTTTTTACATTTACATATATACGTATTCTGGGTATTCATAATTGCTCCCAAATTGTTACAAAACTTTTAGCTATTACAAAATTAAATTAGCCCCTTACACAGTGAGAAAACTAGACAAAATATATGAAAGAATGGTTTCATCATTGAACTCTAGCCAGTATAGGACTGTGACTCATGAGAGAGGGAAAGTAATGAGGTAATTCCTATGATACTGTTTCTTCTGTCTGGAAGCACATTATGGAATTCTTAGTAGAGATGAAGACCCCCAAGCAGAGCATAAAGTTTTCACTAAGTGCATGAGACTGAAATTGATTTCCAATTACAGAATTTGTAAGGCAATTTCCCAGAGAAAAGGGAACTATGAATAATAATAATCAGCCCCAGAAATGTGCATACAGTCACAATTGAATCCTTGTAGAGTATGAAGATGTGCTTGAATACAGAATCAACAGACTAAGTAAAACATCAGTGGGGAGCTATGAGCTAACTAATCCCAAGAATTCACAAATTGTTGATAGTTTTGCAAGTTCTGACAAGCTAGAGAGAATATCAGGATATTTGTTAGAGATCAAATAAAGGTCAAACCTTAGTACAGAGGCTGAAGTATCTCTGGAGTAAAAGCTAGCTTAGACCCTCCCTAATAAACTTTTTAAAGATAAGACTTTAATTTATAAAACAGAAGTACAATATTTAAATCCTTGCTAGATAAAAGACCAGTACTCTTTAAACCAAGTTTGTCCAACCTCTGCCGGCTTTGAATGCCACCTGACACAAATTCATACACTTTCTTAAAACATTGTGTGATTTTTTTAAATAAATTTTTTTGGCTTATCAGCTATCATCAGTTTTAGTGTGTGGCCCAAGACAATTCGTCTTCCTCCAATGTGGTCTAGGGAAGCCAGAAGATTGAACATCCCTGCTTTAAACAAACAAACAAAAAATCAAGACACTTAGCAATGTAAAATATACAATGTCCATCATCACACTAAAGAATTACTAGATATACCTAGAAGCAAAAAATAATATCATCTGTAATAACAAAAAAAAATAGTCAATAGAAACAGACTCAGAAGTAAATTACATGAAAGAACATGCAGACAAAGAAATTAAAAATGCCATTATTAGTGTGAACAGGTACCTAAAGAAATGCATGAACACAGTGATGAGAGAAATAGAAAATATAGAAAAGAACTAACTGGAACTTTTTGTAATAAAGACTAAAATATCTGAAATTAAAACAAACAAAACACTGTAGATTTAAACATTGTCCTGTAAAAGATTAATAAACATGACAATAAATATTATACAAAATGAACAGAAAAAAGCATACAGAGAATGAATGTAAAAACAGCCTCAGTTTGGGACAATACAAGTAATTTAATTATATTTTCATTTTACAACTTATGGCACTAATATAAAGTCAGCAAAAATTTCAAATTACATTGTGTTAGCAGATATCTTATTTATTTCTTATTTTAGTAGGAAACTTCTAATTTTTTAATATTGAGAGAAAAACATTATAGACTGAATTATAATGAACAATATTAGGTGACCTGATTGGTCAGGGAATATTATTTTAATAGCAGAGTGTGAAGAATTAACTTTATCAAATGACTTTTGGAAACTGCTATATGATTTGATTTATTTTACACTGAAAATTTTAAAAATTCTAATTATTTAATTGCTGCCTTCTTAAGATTAATTTTGCTTGGCTTTGGTGAATTCTCCTTTACATTTAAATATTAAGAATAAATAGGTGGAATATTCGCTAGTGAATTTTAGATAAGATGGATACAAAAAAATGCTTTGCAGACACACGAAATACAATGAAGGTGAGGGTTATTAACTAATCAAGAAATTACTGACAAGCAATTTGTCATGATGGAAGATTAATTAGAAAACATATCAAAGATGACTTTTAAGTAACTTTATGTATTCTTAAAATTTAGACATACAATTCTGGACTTATTTTTGTGACTTCCATTTAATTTTTGTAACCTATAACTTAGCTATGATAATTTTCAATTTACTGTTAGTTTTTAATATACCAAAAGTTAAAGGAACTTGTTATGTAGAAAAATAATTAAAACATTGATGCAAATGAACCAAAAGAGACTTCTCAGAGCAAAATAATGCTGTATATAATTATAAAAACCAAATTAAATAACATGTAGACCCTGCATTTGTAGTAGACACAAATTACCACAAAGGGAAACTGTGAATTTCAACTTATGTTATCTTTCCAAATCTCCTAGGTGAGGTTTACAGGCTAAATAAGTAGCTAATATGATTAGATATATGAGAATGTTCATTAATAAAGTCAAAGACCAAAACTAATCATAAGAATTATGAACAGGAAAGAACCTGGAGGGTTATGGTATTAGCTAGAAAGAATTAAAACTAAAATTATATGAACTACAGTTTCAAAGATTAGCAATGATGAGAAAAAGAAAAATATACATAGTCTATAGCCATTGAAATATGCATAAATTCTTTCTCTACTTATTTCATTAACGTAGTTAACACTTAGTTATTGTGCTTGCAGCCGTAAGCTTGAACCAGAACTTCAAGAAATTCGAGTAATGTGTTTTATCATTCAACCCATTGTATCCTAGAACAAAGATATAAAAATAGTTTAGGTTTCTCGCTATATCTTCCACCAAGTTGCTGCTTTTAAGGATTCCTCTATGCTCATCTCAAGTTTGCAGGAAACTTATAAGCAAATATTACATTTTCCCTCTCATTAACCAAATAATTCTTCCACGTTTGCTTCTACTTTTTCTTCTTACCAGGTGTTTCCCATAACTTCTACATCAATAGCTTATCACTAAATTGTTTCATATTAATAATTCCTATCAATTATCTGCATCGTGATGGAAATGGTGGCATTTGCCTGGGTTTCCTGAATTTTATTCTGCCACCACTGAAGATAAATTCAATGTATAATAACTAAGAAAATAAGGAAGGAAAGGCAAAGTCTTTCCTACAAACCTAATGAAAGTATGATATACATCTGTTTTCCACCAAGTCTGAATGTACACGTGTGTGTGTGTGTGTGTGTGTGTGTGTGTGTTGGGAGGAGGTACAGAGAGGAGTTTCCCAAGATATTAGTAAAACATGTGACTGAGAAAAGACAAAAAATGTAAAGAGATCACCTTTAAGAGACTTAACCATTTCTCTCATAATTACAGCTCTTTACATTCTGTTACCCAAACCTAGCACTTAAGGGTTTGTAAACTGGAATCATCTTTAAAATATCTTTTTTTTTTTTTTGGGGGGGAATCTCGCTTTGTCCCCCAGACTGGAGTGCAGTGGCCGGATCTCAGCTCACTGCAAGCTCCGCCTCCCAGGTTCACGCCATTCTCCTGCCTCAGCCTCCCTAGTAGCTGGGACTACAGACGCCCGCCACCTCGCCCGGCTAGGTTTTTGTATTTTTTAGTAGAGACGGGGTTTCACCGTGTTAGCCAGGATGGTCTCGATCTCCTGACCTTGTGATCCGCCCGTCTCGGCCTCCCAAAGTGCTGGTATTACAGGCTTGAGCCACCGCGCCCCGCCCATCTTTAAAATATCTATCTTCGTATTAAGGCTAGAACAATGGAGCAGGCGAGTAGAAAAGAGCACTGAGTTTATCTTTTGAAATCCAGATCTGTATATTTCATTTTCTTGGTTTGTTTCTGGGAAAGGCAATGACCCTCAGCTTGAAAAATATTCAACCTATGCTGCCTTGAAGTCAAATCCTGTGCCGTGTCTGAAACTATCATGCTCAGTGTTCCAGATAAACGTGCTGTTTATGTGAAATGATTTTCACAGAGCAAAGAGGTGACAGCACCTCTAGTGTTCCCATTAATGGGTCTGGTAATCTATGGGTGCATATCCAGACCATTGTAGTACTAACTAGTTGAAATTTGGACATTCAATAAAGGTAGATGAACTTTCCTTCTTCATGTGATGTTAACTTTATATTTCAACTTTGGCTAGGCCACGGTATCTAGATACTTGATCAAGTATAAGTCTATATGCCACCTGGGAGTGTATTTTTACATGATGTTAACATTTAAATCAGTAGGCTTTGAGTAAAGCTCATTACATTCCCATAATGTGGGTGGGACTCATCCAATAAGATGGAGGCCTTAAGAGAAAAAGACTGAGGAGCGCTCAGACTGAGACTGAGAATGAAGAAATTCTGCTTCCAACTGCCTTTGGACTCAAACTGCAACATCAACTCCCCACTATGTCTCCAGACAATAAAATTCCAGACATCTCCAACAGTCATGTGAAACAATTCTTCAAAATAAATCTCTGCTCTTTATTTTGTATTCCAATGGTGGTAATTACACAATTTGCTGAGAACTTGAAGTGAGTTGTGAGAAAAAACAAAGAATCAAGGAAGAATCAAAAGTTTGGGTCTGAGTAACTGAAAGGAAAATATTGATTTTGCAGAGAGGGAAAAAGCTGCATAAATAGCAGGTTCGTGGGATGTACAAGTCTAGACTTCAGAAGTCATGAGTGTAGATAGAAATATGACCATTGTTAACATCAGATTTAAAATTTCTTAAAGAGACCACAGGCTTCAATATGAACCCTCAATATGAAGTCCTTTACTATGTGCCAGCGTCAATACCAGGACTCCAAACACCTCTCTAAATTTCAGGCACTAGTGTCAATCTACCTGCATGAGGCTGATGAGACAGAACACTGACATAACAAGTTAAGCAAAGCAACTTTTCAATTTACAGGCAACAAGGGACAACAGAAGCTTAGGGTTTATGGTAAGCCAATTCCCTAAGACTTAAGAAAGCTACCCAGTGTGGATGAAGTTTTGTCTGCACATGTCCCACTTTGCACCTCAGCTGAGATGTGGTAAAAGCATAATCTGCCTGGGGTTTTATACCAGGGGACAACACGATGTACTGGGCTAGAGCATTAAAGGACATCCTACTCTAGGAGACACTAAAACAGATTTAGGGCTTTTCAGGCTAGTGTCTCTTCATCTCAGAATTTTGCATTCCAGGCATATTCTACAGTTATTCTTGAGAACTACAAGTGAGAAAGGAAAAAGAACTGGGTTGGCCAAAGTCAACCAGAGACTTGTCTTTCACGAAGGATCTCCAAATGGTAGAGTTTAGAGTGATGGAAAGAAACTATCAACAAATCTAAGATAGAGTGACTACATGAGTAAAAACAAAAAAAACAAAACAAAACCATAGGAATATATGGTGCCCTGGTAAACCTGTGTTTCAAGGAGGAATGATGATCAAATATATTAAACAATTCTCATAAGTTTAGTCTATGAATTGACCACTAAATTTGGCATGCTGAGCTCATTGCTCATCTTTATATGAGTGGTTGTAGGAGGAGGATAAATGGAGGATCTTTGGATTAAAAAAAGGTAAGAAATAAATCACAGACAGCTTGTATAGACACTTGTTTTAAGAATTTTTGCTAAAAATTTTGAAGAAATTGAGAAATAAATAAAATGTTATTCTTTGGCAAAAATTTCCTTTACCTGACAAAGCAAAACATGTTTTAACATCTTCTGAAAGATATTCCTACACTCTATCTGCTCAATAGTTGGTTAACTCAATGTGAGTCCTCCAAGTATTTGAAAAAAATTAAATTAACTTAAAAAGAATAATTTGAATAAATTTTAAAAATGATTTGCCTAGGGTCTATACAAATGTCTTTCCAAGTACAAATTTAGATGCTCAAGTTTAGCACCCACCAACTGTAAAAAACTAAGAACATCTACTCTTTTGAACATTATAGGTATTGCCAAGCTTTTACTACTCCATAAAGTTCTGGTTTAAATAGTATCTTCCTAATCTAGATAACATTTCAATCTCATAATTATCTTACTATATCATCTCTTTTGCAGATAATTAATTATCTCACCTACCTATTGTGTATCTAAACTTAAGTGCTTAGCAGCTAAGCACTCTATCCTCTCTCCACTCCCATTCTTTGAGATACAAATTGAAGGACTTTTTTTTTTTCTGAATAACTTAAAGCAACTTAGAGACGAGGCTTAAGAATGCTATTATGGATGGGTTGGTAGACATAGCATATACCATGGTATTTAAGCATATTATATTTTTGCTTTCAGGTAATGCTGTGCAAAGTAAATCTTGCAGTTCGCAAAGCCACTTTCAAGTTCACAGAGCCCTTGATAAACTCAAATCTAACAAAAACAAGAAACAGAACAGATCACCATAACAAGATAAAAGCGCATGAAGCCCAAAGACTCATCCATTGAGATGCAAGGAGATGGATAGAGTTTTCTGGAGGAAGATATTTGTTGAGGGGGAACGGCATGAAAAATATTTACCAGTGTCTCTTAGACTTTGAAGCTGTCTACATTAAAATCAAGCAAGATATAGAGAAACAATATTATTCAGAAAAAAATATGAAATGAAATAGATACCATCATAGTTTTGCTTCTGCTCAGGGGACAAATTTGATATTATGGTTGTATTTAATTTTAATATCAACTGGTAGACAAGCATACAATATTTAAAATGATCATACTATTGAATACAGTTTTTAATTAATTATGAAAAAAGTTAAAATTAACAGCACTTTATGAAAAAATTGATGTAGTATTATAGAAATACAGAAAAGCGAATGAAAGGAATAAACGGGATGGGGAGTAGTAAAATAAGCTGAAGGGAAAATATCAGCAGAATACTATGCAGCCATAACAAAGAATGAATTCATGTCCTTTGAAGGGACTTGGATGAGGCTGGAAACCATCATTCTCAAAGTAACACAGAAACAGAAAACCAAACACCACATGTTCTCCCTCATAAGTAGGAGTTGAACAATGAGAACAAATGGACACTGGGAGGGGAACATCACATACTGGGGTCTGTCAGGGGGTGGGGGTTAAGGGAGGAATAGCATTAGGAGAAATACCTAATGTAGATGACAGGTTGATGGGTGCAGCAAACCACCATGTATACCTCTGTAACAAATCTGCATTTTCTACACATGTATCCTAGAATTAAGGTATAATAAAAATACAAAGTAAAAACTGTAGAAAGCCCAGAAACAGACCCTATGTACATGAAACTTTGCTATAAAAGATATCCTGGAAGACCACTGCGCAAAACAAAGACTCTAGAATAACTGGAATATAAATCGTGCACCATCTATGAAAATACATGAAAAATGTAAAATTAGATCTGTACCTAATTGCATTGAAAAATTAACTATAGCTGTTTTATATATCACGTGTAAACTTAGCAAATTTAAGAATATACAGGTGCATTTGTTTATCAAGAAAGAAGTAACTGCTTAGACAAGACACAAAGATTGATACATTTAGCTACATTAAAATTTAAAACTTTGTTTGATAAAATGACACCTTAAAACTATAAGACAATAGCTAGGAGAATGTATTCATAACATCTATAACCAAGAAAGAAGTAATATTCATAACTCCTGTAAAACCAATTTGAAAGCATACATATCCAATGGAAAAATTGGTAGAAAAAAATGAACAGGAATTTCACAGATGAAACAGTTATAACTAATAGATTTTAAAAAAAAGGTTCAACTTTACTATTAATCAAGAAAATACAAATAAAGACTATAATGCAATGCTATCTTAAATCATATTCAATTTGCTACATAAGAAATATGAGAAAAACACACAAGGGAAAGAATGTAAATTAATAGTATCTATTACACATGTCTGGTAGGAGTCAAAATGGACAGAACCAATTTGGAGAAAAGTTACATTATATGATACCTATGTATACCTTCTGGCCTTCATTCTTCGAGGTAAACACTCAAGAAAATGTTTTGCACATAATGAACAGAAGATATTAACAAGACATTGTTATTATGGTAAGAATGTTATTAATATTAAAAAGCTTGGAAACATAATTCCTACTGACAGGAAACTGAAAACATACATTAATACAATGATTGATAATATAGCAATAAAAATGGAATGGACTAAAGAGACATACAACAATTTAGGTGAATATTTGTAACATTAATGTTGAGTAAGAAATAAGAAATTCCACAACACTACATGTGGTATGATACCCGCTACAAACAACTGGGCTGTTTGTGGTTTTCTTCTGAGGACATGATCAGAAAGATGAGCTTACATAGTAGATAGTGTTTGTTGCAAATCCAAAACATCTGATTTTAATATGGAACATCTTCAGATAATATTAGTAGAGGGGAAAATCTGCCACCATTAGGAGTTTTAATGTTAATATTTATTGAGGAAATATCCTTCCCCATGTTTTTTCACACATATAACTGCAATTAATCTCCCCAAATAACTATGCAAATTGACATCGTTATGTCGATTTTCTATATGCAGAATGTGGAGTTAAGAAAGTTTGAGGAATTTGATTTACAGAAAAGTGGAGCCATAACCCTTGGAGGCCTACTCATACATTTTACTTTTATAGACTAAAACAACTTAAAAATATTGTTGACAAATTTGACTCTTCTATTCACTATTTATTTACCTACTAATTATATATTAATTTATGTCACAGATTTTATTCTGGTGATTGTTTTTTTTCCTGATGCACTGAATTGTATCAAGCTTATTTTTTCTACATATGTCCTTTTGTTATTTTAAAAAGTAAACAAATGATTCAATTAAGAACTTATTATAGCATGATTCACATGAATAAACTGACTTTCAACCAAACAACAATGAAATGACCTGCTTCTTATATCTATTCATGGTTTTCTCCCTAACTCTTCAATCTACCATCTCCACAGAGGTTTTCCTGTTTGAGGACACCATGATTTCTTTCCTATTTAAGTTTTTATATTTTTATTACCCATATATGTATGATTTAATGATATAACATTAGTTTTGATTGAACTTTATAAAATATCATGTTATTACTTTCGGACTTTCTTTTTGGCAACTCACCGTTAAGTTACTAGGATTCTTTCATATCATTGCACAATTGTACCTACTATAATATATGCCATTGTGTGAATATACAACTTCTTTATACATTTTTCCTATCAACAGACACTTTGATTGTTTTCAGATATTTAGTTTTTAAACTACCACTAACGGATCAAAGTTGTAAACATTATTGTCCTTTAGTACAGATGTGCCCAATTTGGAAAACAACACCATTTTTTTTTAAGTGTTCAGTACTTCTTATCCCTTCACAATGACCAAATAATCCTACTGATCCATATCTTTTCCAATATTTGGTGTTGTCAGACTGAATTTATGCCCATGGACAGCATCTAAAATCTTACTTCAAAAGAAATTTTGATGTTCATGTAACTTATCATCAAAGAGGTTTAACCTTTCTTCTTAGAAAGAGGCAATCGGTATTTCCTCTTCTATGAACTTCTTTCATGACTTTTTTCCCCCAGTTCTCACTTGTTATTTATTTTTTGTATTATTGCTTTCTAGGAGTTTATTATTCTTATACATGTATGTATAGCATATTTTATTACACATATATGTATGATTTAATGATATAAGATTAGTTCTGACTGGACATTATAAAATATTCTGTCAGTTTGAATGCATGAAATATAATATATAAAACACAAAATAAAGTATATATGACAAACATGTAATGTTATGTGTGTGTGTGTGTACATGACAGTGGGGAAGCCAAATATATTTTTTCCTGTTGCATCATTGTGCATAGTCTTTCTATGTTACTGTTAGTATTGATCTTAAATATCTAAAATTATTTAGCTAAATATAGGAATTATCTTTATAATAAATTTCTGTGTGAAATTGCCCCAGGACTAAAATTCTTTACTGCTAGTAATAAAACAAAAGGAAATATTTGCTAACCACCATTGTAGTCAAGATAATGCATAAAAAATACAGAAAAAAATTATAATACAATATTATAGTAGGCTATGACTTTCTTACATTTTATCAACATCTATTGGTAAACAATGTTGCCTTTATTTCTATCAGAGAAGAAATACGTTTGCAGTATAATGTTCTAGGGTACAAATCTCTTAAGCTTTGCATGGGTTAGCAAAGAACATTTTCCTAAACTTTGGGGAAAAGTAGCTTTATCATATACATATTTTTTCTTGTCTGGCTAATAGAATATGAATTGTTCACCTTTCAAAATGTTTTATGAGCCTATAAGCCTTTGACCTTTTTATTACGTTTTTATTATTACAACATCTAACACAATTATATTTCCATTGCTCTCCTGTCAATGATCTTCCTCATTCTGGTGATAAATCTTGCTCTATTGAATTCTTCCTTTCCTTGCCAACCTAGCACTGGAACTGTTTCACAGATACTTTATTTTAAACAGTTATCAATACCTTTCAGAATCTGAATCCTTTAATGAATTAATATTTCCTTAAAATTCTATTTCTTTCAGTGTCAAAAGGATGATCAATTATCTGGATCAATTTTCCCTTCAATTTCTAAGCCTAAGGATTTAATGTTCCTATTTCTGATATTTGAATCAAAGAATATAATTATTTTATATTAGAGTAATATATTCTGTTTATTGAAAAAATGTAACATTTGATTTTCTATGAGGAAGTATTATTTCTACATTTGAACAATTCCCTCTTTTGCTTTGCCTTGCAC
>NW_012101489.1:216761-218416 GCF_000951045.1 Mandrillus leucophaeus | reverse complement strand
TGTCTTCCACCTCCACATCTTTTCCAAATGGAAGGCCTTTAGGTCAGTAACATGCATGGAGCTGCAATGTTTTCTGAAATACCTCCTGAAGAATCTGGCTAGTTTTACAGTTACTTTTTTAAAAAAAAATAAATAGAGGAGTACACTGTAAAATAATGATAAAAACTATGGTAAATACACAAACCATTAACATAATCATTTATTATCATTATCAACTATTGCATATTTTGTATAATTGTATTTATAATACTTTGACACCTCTGGTAGCCCAGTAGGTGTGTGTACACCAGCATCATTACAAAACATGTGAGTAATCTATTTCAGATGGACTTTATGATGGCTTTTATGTCACTAAGCAATAAGAATTTTTCAGCTCCATTATAATCTGGTGGGACCACATTGTATATGTGGTCTATCACTATGCTGCACATAACTGTATAACTCCCTCCATGTTTTGACTGGCTCGGGGAATTTTGCTGACAAAGTTTAATCTTACATACAGGTACCATTTTCTAAAATAAATAGTTCTTCTACACGCTAAGTGTTGATCTTGCTGTGATCTGAGTTTCCACCATGACTTTTTTTTTCAATTAAAGTCTGTGATATGATCTATTGCTAATATTATACTTGTCTCTCTTCCCAAGATATTGTAAATTATGTAAATATAAATATACTAATAGTTACTGTCTTAATCATTTTTCTTTTCCTATGATACCTTATCAATAACTAGTACAGCACTTAATAGTGAATATTTACAGGTGAAGCAAGTAAACATGCAGTTTATACTTTACAGGTTAATTCAGCACTGGGGGAAAACAGGACATTTTTGATAAACTCTTGAATCGCCTAATTTATTATCACATACTTTAATCTGCAAATAATGCCAATCTACTTAAACTAGTATCTAGAATGCTTTACTGGTCAAAATAATTTGTGCTTTACTAGAATTACTTAAGCTGTTCTTCAGTTCAATAGGTTATTTGTCATAGAACTTAATTGATATATTTTTATTATTAACTCAGTGGACCTGGTGTAACTTTTTTGACTATTGGAAGATTTCACCAATTATAACATGTAGCCCCGTAATCTTTTCTATTCTTTTGATGGTGTGGTTATGTCACAGGTATGAAATGCATGTATGTGTCATGCACAAATTCTAATCTAATTTGTTTTTCACTTGATTAAAAGGGAGAAAATCTTCTAGTTCTATGGGGAGCAAATAATATTATCCCCACTATTAATTATTAATAAT
The DNA here is from genome assembly GCF_000951045.1 of Mandrillus leucophaeus. Taxonomy (NCBI): domain Eukaryota; kingdom Metazoa; phylum Chordata; class Mammalia; order Primates; family Cercopithecidae; genus Mandrillus; species Mandrillus leucophaeus. The sequence goes on along the minus strand of NW_012101489.1, from coordinate 217,164 downwards.
TCTAGGACTGCCAGAGTTGGCTGTTGAGTAGAAGGGGGTTAATTATTAAATATATGATATAAACTTATTCAATTCCTTACATTATGTTTGTCCATGACATCCAAGCCAATTGGGAAACCCGTTTGGCTTAATGATGGAAATTTCAAAGGAGTATACAGAAGATTTAGCTAGGTAAAATTTAGGTGAAGGTCAGATTCTGCACAATGTTCTGCAAATGTATCTCAATTTGTTTTAATGGATTGCACTTGACAATTCATTAGGACCTTATGAATAAACATTAAAAGGCAGATTTCATTAGCAAAAAACATGGTTCAGCCCTAAAAGGTCTATGCCTTTAGAATAATAACACTGAACACAATACTTTTCAGACACTTAACTCACAAAATATTTCACAAGAGTTCAA
>NW_012101489.1:215581-216711 GCF_000951045.1 Mandrillus leucophaeus | reverse complement strand
GTTAATTATTAAATATATGATATAAACTTATTCAATTCCTTACATTATGTTTGTCCATGACATCCAAGCCAATTGGGAAACCCGTTTGGCTTAATGATGGAAATTTCAAAGGAGTATACAGAAGATTTAGCTAGGTAAAATTTAGGTGAAGGTCAGATTCTGCACGATGTTCTGCAATTGTATCTCAATTTGTTTTAATGGATTGCACTTGACAATTCATTAGGACCTTATGAATAAACATTAAAAGGCAGATTTCATTAGCAAAAAACACGGTTCAGCCCTAAAAGGTCTATGCCTTTAGAATAATAACACTGAACACAATACTTTTCAGACACTTAACTCACAAAATATTTCACAAGAGTTCAATGTGAACATATGTCATTTTAACTTCTTTATAGTAGTTAAGTTTTAACTGAAGAAAATATGTATCTTTCTCTTCAATCAGATTCTCAATTTTCACTAACCTCCTACAGTATTCTTCTGTATTTTACTTCTACCTTCCACTTTCATATCTTAAATTTTTGTTACCAATAACTATACCATTTTTAAAGTTTTATCTTTCATCACTTCACTGCTAGACCACTACCTCCTTAGCATTTTTTCTGTTATCCCCATTCTAATATTTTCTAAACCTTTTCAAAGCTTCAAGTCCATTAACCCTACTCCTCTTATACAACAAACAACAGCAAAATCATAATGACTTCTCTCATTTAAAAACCACTAAGTTTTTGAAAATGAGCACTGAGAACTCAGGAGTTAAAACAGTTGGTCTATGTTTGTCTTGCTCCTTTTGGGAGGGTGGTGGAACCACTTTGAGGGAAAAGGAAGAGAAATAGGTACTGATCCAGGCCCTTGGAACTGGACTTCCAGTTAAATATTTGTTAGGAGAAAAGATCATTATCTATTGAATAAACTTACCACCATGTTCCCTCCCCAAAAGATTTCTTATACTAAATAAACCCCAAAATCTCTGAAATGGAGCTTTCTGAATAACATCATAACTTACACAATTGTCTGAAATATAAAATGCATGCATTTCATTTGCTAAAATTCTGCTTTCTGTGTGAAATGATTTGCAGACATAATTAGAGACTCAGTTTGTTATTCTGGGCCAGACAGCACATGTCTGA
>NW_012101489.1:212963-213971 GCF_000951045.1 Mandrillus leucophaeus | reverse complement strand
TGCCGAAATTTAAAATTGATATAAAACAATCTAATGAGCATATTTCATAATGCTTGAAATTCTGGACCCAACCCACCTTTTTAATATTACCACCCTAAACATTTCATGTAGACTCTGGAAATCGATTCACATTGTCGCAACCTGAAATAAATCATGCATTGCCTAACAGTGTTAAGGGATATGTTCTGAGAAACGTATCCTTAGGCAATTTCCTCACTGTGTGAACAACAGAGGGTGTACTTATACAAGTTTACGTGGTATATGGTACTACAAACCTAGGCTATAGAGTATACTCTATTCTCCTAGGCTACAAACATGTATGGCATGTTACAGTACTGAATACCAATAACAAATGTACACAATGTTGTATTGCACAAAGATACAAACCATTACAACTATAGCACAATGGTATTTGTGTATCTAAACATAGAGAAGGTACGGTAAAAATATGACATAAAAGTTTTTTTTTAAAGGTACATCTGTATAGGAAACTTACCATGAATGGAGCTTGCACAACTGGAAGTTGCTCTGGGTGAGTCAATGAGTGAGTGGTGAGTGAATGTGAAGTCCTTGGATATAACTGGGCACTACTGTCGACTTTATGAACACTATCCACTAAGGCTACTCTAAATAGTTTAAAAATAAATTTTTCTTCATTGAAAATGTAATGTTTTGGCTTAAAAATTTAAACATGAAAAAACATTTTTATTTATTTTTATTTTTTTGGAGATGTAGTCTCACTCTGTTGCCCAGGCTGGAGTGCAGTGGTGCAATCTAGGCTCGCTGCAACCTCTGCCTCCTCGGTTCAAGCATTTCTGCCTCAGCCTCCTGAGTATCTGGGATTACAGGTGCACACCGCCATGCCCGGCTAATTTTTTTGTATTTTAGTAGAGACGGGTTTCACCATGTTGCCCAGGCTTGTCTTGAAATCCTGAGCTCAGGAAATCCGCCCACCTTGGCCTTCCAAAGTACTAAACATTTTTATTTTATTTTTTAATTTTTGACTCC
>NW_012101489.1:200364-210198 GCF_000951045.1 Mandrillus leucophaeus | reverse complement strand
TTTCATTTGCTAAAATTCTGCTTTCTGTGTGAAATGATTTGCAGACATAATTAGAGACTCAGTTTGTTATTCTGGGCCAGACAGCACATGTCTGATGCATAGATGAGACTTAAGAAGTTGTCCCTGATGTCTTAGATCTCATTCTAATTTTTTTGAGCCCCTTTAATGACCAATTACTTGAAATTTTTAGCATTATCTTCATCCCTGATTCAAGTAATACTGATTATCTGATACTTCGATTTAGCTCATGCACTTGACACTTTACAGATTTCTGCTTCACTTCAATGAGTATGTTTACTTTCTTAGTTGGCTAAACAAATATTTTGTACATTCTCTTACCTGCATCAACATCTAACCCACCAAACTCACTTTACTCTTAAAAACAGGGATATAATTAAGTGTTTTTTTCTGTAATCCCATAGTGCAAAAATGTCAGCTATGGTATTAATAAGAAATATATTTGGTCTTTGCCTCTGGTTCCTGTCCCAGAGTACTCGAAACCCTGGAAATTTCCTGAGTAATAGAAATGTCTTTTGTTGTGTCTAAGTATTCCATTTTGATCATACCTGAATTTTTGTCATTGAGGTGACTTACTGTGAGGCCCATTGATAAACCCCAAATGGGGCTGGGCACCAGGAAGACCAATTGAAGAGAAGGCTGAAAGTTTTTGACCCACCTACCAATTCTGGGAAGGAATGTGGACAGCAGATGACACTCCGCAAAAATTATTGGACAGCAAGCTTTGATGCGCTTCTGAGTTAGTGAATGCATCCATGTTCTAGAAAGGTGGTGCCCTTCAACTCAAAGGGACAGAAGTTCTCACACTGGGACCCTTCCAGACCTTCACCCTATATACTTTTCATCTGGCTGTACATCTGTATCTTTTATAATATCTTTCATAATAAACCAGTAAATTTAAGTAAAGTGTTATTCTGATTTTTGTGAACTATTCTAGCAAATTATGGAAGCTGAGGAGGAGGTTGTGAGAACCCTTATTTTAAAGCTAGACAGTCAGAAGTATAAATGATCTGGATTTGTGATTGACCTCTGAAGTGAGGGTACTCTTCAGATACTGAGCCCTTGACTTGCGGAGTCTGATTCTAACTCCAATTATAGAGTGTCAGGATTCAACTATTAATAATTCATAGGGCACCTACTTGCTGTCTCAGATAATTGGTGGTTGGTGTTAGAAAACAACCTAGATGAGACTAAGAACTGTAACTAGACTATTACTCTCTTTTTTTCCTCCTCTCCAAGTGAATAATACGTTGCTGAACTAATCTAAGGCTAACTCCTCTCTTTGTGTCCAAGATTTGATATATTCTCATCGTTTTAAATATTTTGCTCTTCCACTTACTGTCTTTGTCTGCATCATCAAATTAACTTTCTCTATTTGATCATCTTTATTAGCTAACATGGCCTATTACTTTTACTAATATGTTTTTACATTTAATGTATAACCTTTCTTTACTTGCCACTAAAGCAGGTCTCTGTTCTAGAATATCTATTGGAAGAGTTGTCCCAAACAACACCCTCTCATTTCCTACTTCCTTGTCCTCCTGTAATCCAGAGAAATCAGACCTCTTACCACATCATTCCACTAAAATCCATGTTGTAAACTATCTTCTATGTTCATCATCCTTGACCATTTAACTGCATCTGGTAGGCATGATATCTCTGATCTCTTTGAGAAAAACAAAGTTTAATTTAGCTATTATGACAATATGATCAGTTTTCTGTCTGGATCCAAGTGCCTCATCTCTATGTATTTTGCTGGATCATTTTTAAAAATTATTGTTAAAATTTAGAGTACCCTAAAGCTTGACCCAGTGCCCTCTTCATTTGTCCACCTACACTTCTTTGTATGAGTTCCCTCATTCAGTGCCATCAATGAAATTAACATCATACATCACAAGCATCACACGTATATTTCAATTCCCAATCCAATGTTTCCATTTTAATAATTTATTCAGATATTGCATACTTAACTTGTCCAAAATCAACTTGTTATAGTTGATTCAATTCCTAATCATTTTCTTTCCCTTCCCAATAATCTTTTTTTTTTTTTTTTAATTTCCTGTAAAGATGAGTCTCCCTATATTGCTCAGATTGGTCTTGAACTCCTGGGTTGAAGCAATCCTTCCAATTCAGCCTCCTAAAGTACTGGAATTATCAGCCTGAGCCACTCCACCGGGCCCCCAATAATCTTTTCTAATATTCACTCAGTCACTCAAGCTGGCATCCTTAATCCCACTTTTCTCTTACCGAGGCCTTTATTCTTACAGTTCTCATTGCCTTAAAACCTGACCCTGCACTCCCACCACTAGATCAACTGGGAAGCCCCTCTCATCATTAACTTCTCACTTCAGACGTTAACTCTGCTAACGGCATTTTTTTCTGATACCTCTAATCTAAAATAACCCTTCTTTATCTATTTATTTCTTCTAAATTATCTCATTTTATTTTCTTTGGAAAATTATCATTGTTAAAATTCTTAACGTATTTGTTTTTTCTCACTTCTTGCTACAACATGAGAAGTGTCAGAGAAGGGACCTTGTTACCTTTGTTCAGAGCTATTGTACAGCACTTATCCAACATACACGAAATTGTTTTGGCATGAATTAATTAATATGCTGCCAGAAAATCAAAGTCTGATTTACAGCTCTACTGGTAACTAAGTTCATGACCTTCAATAACACACTTAACTACTGTGCACTTGTTTCCTCATCTGTCAAAATAAGCATATTAATATATACAAATTTATAGCACACTTATAGAATGCACAATATAATGTCAAGCACAATATTTGATATTCATGATAAATGTACAAATTTTTAAATACCTTACCACTTCCCTTAGGCAAAGTATGCATAATGTAAAATGTTTAGTTGAAATGTGGATGTAAATAATCTAAATTTATTAGCTTTTATTTAGAGATCTTATAATATGTAAAAGCTCTGTTCCACACATTAACACATATATTCTTCATGATAATGCTACAATATAGATCTATTAGTTTTCCTATTTTACAGATTAGAAAAAATTGAGATACACAGAGGTAAGACTGTTATTGATACCTACTTAGGTATAAAATGGTATGGGATAGATTCCCTTTTGAGCAATCTGGCTTTAGAAAAGCCCTCTTAGCTGTCAAAATATATAGAAATAAAAGTTTTTGTGCATCTTCAGACTCATTCATGTGTGTGCATAGGTGCTCAGGTGTGAGCATACGTGTGTGTTGTGAGAAAATAAAAAGAAAGAAATAGAGTAAAATTGAAAAGGAGTAAAAGATATTTGATAAATTAGATACTGGACTTGCCCAATTTTGTATTGCTAAATGAATAAATTTTAAACAAAGGATTTATTTTTTCTCTTTTTCTCCTCTAAATTTTCTAAGGGAATGCACCATTGTTTTATGATCACTGTTATTTGCATTGAAAAGATGACAAATGATGAAAATAATAAAGTTCCAAAAGTACTTTGACTCTGGAGTCACCAGACCAGGTATTCATGGTAGATGCTGCATTGTCATTTAAATGTTCATGTCATTGAACTACATTTCATCATTTTATTACGATATGAAATTAAGTAGTGCCAAAACATATTCACAACTATTAATTATGTTGATCATTTCTTTCTTTAAAATTATATTAAATTGTTTCAGTCTGTATTTTTTGATGGAGACTAAGAGCTTTTTAAAACACTAAATTATTTCTTCTTACTGAAGCAAAATAAAATCTAAATTGCCTAAACAGTTTTATAGACATAACTGAATGTGCAAAGGGATTCCTGGGGTTGTAGCTGTGTGACTCCCATTATAGTCCATGAGGATCACTGACTTTATCAGGAATCACACAGCTAAAGCTTCATGTAACACTTCACAAAACTTGAATTAGGGCCTTTCGATTTTAAAAAAAAAAAAATCATATTGTACCTTCAAGAACACACTGGGATTCTTTGTACATTTTCTTCTTTTATCTCCTGGATTTACATCCTCTTGTGGACAATTTTTTGATTAAAAAAAAAAAAAAACCTTTTAAAAGTTGATTTTGGTTTTTCATAAGTAAATGTGTTTATAAGCAATGAAGATAATTTTGTAAAATCAATTTCATTTAAACTGATTAGATATCTAGGTAAAACTAACACAGTAACATACCATCCTTCCTGAAAGTCATCTAATACAATAAAATAGACAAGGAGTACAATATAACTATTTAAAAAATTGGGAAACTAGCATAACACATGAGGCAATACTATATAAATATATATATATAGAGAGAAAGTATTTGTATGTTTGTCTATATAATACATATGCAGATCTGTATATACACATCCCCATACTGCATGTATATAGTATCATCTCATATATATCTGTATGTTTACACAACATAAAATGTTCCAGAAGCATTTAATTTATCGCTATGATGGTTAACTTTATATGTCAACTTGACTGGGGTAAGGGATGCCCAGATAGCTGGTAAACATTATTTCTGGGTGTGTTTTTGAAGGTGTTTCCATAGGAGATAAGCATCTGAATAGGTAGACTGAGACATTCCAGTCTGGGCAAGAAAGCAAGAATCTGTCTATAAAATTAAGATATAAAAAATGGTTTTGAACCAAGTAGCTGCTTTTCAGAGGAAAAAAAAAACCTATAATAGAAAGGATATCTCACTCCTGTTTTCAAAACATATGTTGTTGGAGCATAGACTTTTGCTATGATGGAGCAAATATTTAAATACAATTATAAAAAAAATTGGATCTAAAATATTTTAGAAGAATTCAATGCTAAAATAGAAAAATATAATATGTATAAATTTTACTAGCTACAAATGAAAATTTCTCATACAACTAAAATATAACAAATCCATGCACACTAAAAATAACTGGAGAAAATATTTACAAGGTATATTGAGAAACACATTACCAGCGCCCAAGAAGTTTCTTATTGTATGATCATCACATTTTTTGTGTGTGTACAAATTAACTGTGATTATACCTTCTAATACCATAGATTACTCTTGCAGTTTTTTGATATATGCACGCATGGACTCACACAATATAAATTCTTTTGTATCTAGCTTTTTGGTTCAACATGATGAAATTCATTTATGTTATATATAACTGTCGTTTGTGTATTATCATCTGTCTAAACGGATATTTGACTGGATTTGCTGATAAATCTTGTGAAATTTAACTGATGAATATAAACTGATGTTTTAATAAATTCAGCCATTACTAAAATCTCTCAGTTTAAATTTCTTGAAGTAGGAACATATGTGTGAAATGCTTTCTTTCTTGCAAAGTCTATTTCACTAAACAAATAGAGGAGAAATTTTAACAAATTAATTTTCAAACATAATGTTGAGAATTCTACCTCTCCATGATGTAGTAAAATAGAGCATATTTATCACCTCACCTTAAATTAACCAACGAACTAGACAAAACATGCAAAACAAGAGTTTTCACACAGTGGACAATAGATAATACAGGACACTTACTCTTGAGAGAATGGAAGTACCTGGGATGAACCACAGAATTGGCTGAGTTAACCGATTACAGAGAGATTACAGGCAGCAGTAACACTGCTGCAGAGTAGAAACACTAGAAAAGGCCAGAGGTTCCCCAGAGTTGAGAACACGAAGTTCAGAGCTCAATAAGCTCAGACATCCAGAGATCGCATGCTAGAGTACCAAAGGGGAGACAACTGCAGAGAGAACTCTGGAAATCCAAAGAGAGTTCCTCTCAAGTCTTTAGCTGAATAGTGAATAGGTCATGGATGAAAAGAAACAGAGCCAGGGAAACAACCACTAAAAAGTAGCATGTAGAGAAATCCTCAGAGCTCAAGAAGACCTGCAAATAATTCAGGTACTTACAAGAATAGAAATATCTCCTATGCTAGAAGCATCAAGTGAAGATCTGAGAAGAATATTGCCTTAGTAGTGGCACGGAAGTAGCCCTGGACTTTGTTGTATCTGCAAAAGTTAATAACAAACCTCTAAGGATCAAGCATTTCCTAGTCACATAACCAAATTCCACAACAAAGTTTGATAATAATAAAAAGTATACTGAGTATTCAGCATTCAATCATGCAGACATAATGTTTGGCATCTGATAAAAAAATTAGCAGACATGCAAAAACGTAAGTATATTTAACTCACGGTAAGGAAATCAATTATTGGAAATAGATTCAAAAATGATGGAGATTATAGAGGTAGTAGCCAAAAAATTAAGAGAGCTATTAAACGTATACTGTATCTGTTTAGGAAGGTGAAGGAAAGCATTAGTGTGAAGACAGCAGAAGCAAAAGATCAAAACTTGAAAGTCCCAAATTAATCTTCTGGAGTTAAAGATACATTTTAATGGAATATTAGAAACTTCAGAAGAAAAAATAGTACATAGCAATAGAAACTATTCAGTTATGTAAACTGAGGAAGTTCTAGACTTCTGCTGTGTAACGTTGTTCTCACAGTTAGCAATAATGTCCCCCCGAAGCTTTGTTAAAAGCTATATTTTATGTTGTGTGGAACTGAGAAACCCATATTTTCATGGTGCTTTTTTCACCACAATAAAATAAATAAACTATTGATACATACAACATGGACAATTCTCACAATCATTATGCTGCACTTTTTTTGAAAGCCAGGCTGTGTGATTCCATTTGCATTAAATATTTGAAAATGCAAACTAGTATATAGTGACATTTAGATTATACGTGTGTGTATGTGTGTGTGTATATATATGTGTGTGTGTGTATATATACAGGTATCTGGAGATATAATGAAGGGAAGATGAGTTTCAAAGAAACGTGAGGAAACATTTGGGATTGATGGAAATTTTTGATTGTGATGGTGGTTTCACACAGACATCATTGTAAAACTGTACACTTTATTGTACATCAACAGTACCTCAATACAACTAAAAATATTTTAAATGTATACATAATGGAGCACTGAACAATAAAAAAGCCATGTTTGTTCATTTGCCCTTGACCTGTTGTATTGGTGGGCTCTCACACTCACCAGGGCAGGTTAAACTCCTGACTGGTGTTGTGTGTTTTATTGCTGTTCCTGGGTTAAGAGCAACACATAGTGATCTCAGTTTTGTAAACAGCATTAGAGTTATACTTCAGACATCTCCTAGAAAAACGACTGAGTCATTCTAGCTAAAAACTTCAGTTTTCAATGTTGCTGTTTCCCTTGGGAAATGATGGTGTGAGCAGCAACCCTTAGATATTGGCTAGTTCTCTTGTTTTGGAGCAGAAGTTTATACTCAGGTAAAAACAATTAGATAGATAGATAGATAGATAGATAGATAGATAGATAGATAGATAGACAGATGACAGATAGATAGAAATGTTGCTGTGCAACTTACCAAACTACTTGAAGGAAATTGTAAAATTCTTTGCTTAATCTTCTCACCCCTCAGGCTCACTCCATGTTCCACGAAGAATATTCTTTTCATTTTATTCACTAGCACATACGGTAATATACTTGGGTCCTTGAGCTGAGTCTAAAATATAATAGGTACTTGATAAACATTTGTTGAATAGGTGCATAACTAAATTACTTAGACAATAGTGCAGCACTTTTCTGTTCTGTGCCTTAAGTTCACCTTCCCCTCTCTTTTCAACAGCTTAACTGCCTCACATTGCTCATTAAACGCAAAAACCTACTACATTCAGTTTAACAGATCATAGTACGTTTTCACTCGTACAACATTCCTCATGCTTTTTATGAAAGTCTTATTAAACTTTTACATTGTAGACCCAACTCTAAGTGATCAGATCCAGTTGATCTGATTTCTTGAAATCTGCATATTTGGGGAGCATCCGAGGAGACAAAGATACTTACATTGGACATTTTGAGAAACACTGCTGTGGCACAAATAGAACGTTTACAATAAGGTCCTGAGCTGAATGTTAGAAATAGGTGAGCTACTATTTAGCTACTTACAAGTGGGAGCTAAATGATGAGAAGACATGGACACATGGAGGGGAAAACAGACACTGGGGCCTACTTGAGGGTAAAGGATGGGTGGAGGGAGAGGATCAAAAAATAATTATTGGGTACTAGGCTTAGTACACCCAGTACTAGGCTGGGTGACAAAATAATCTGTGCAACAAGCCCCTGTGACACAAGTTTACCCATATAACAAACCTGCACTCGTACCCCTGAACCTAAAATAAAAGATAGAATTAAAAGAGAAATAGGTGAGCTAGAAATGTCAACAGCAGCACCACGCAGTCAGCGGTACATCCCACGGGGTTGGCATCCTGGGAGCAGCTGCAGCAGTGCACAGGATCATGCAGGAAGAAGGGAAAGAATGAGAAAGAAAAGGAGGGTGCCATGGTGGGGAAGCAGTTCCAATACAATGTCAGCAGGAACGACTTCTTCATCTCCTTCGTGAGGTTCATGTCCAGACATGCCGCCGTCAGACACCCTGACCGGAAGACTGAGAAAATCCAGCTAAAGAATATTAGAAAATGTAGGTAAGATCTGTGTGGCATCATTACCAAAATATTTCTAAAGATAAAAAATAAGGTGTACTTCCAGAGAGTTTCTGATTTCATTTCTTACATACAAAGATTACAAATAATATCAAGAAGACGGTCTTATGACATTTTAAGCTTTAGCTTAAAGAAAGAACTGTAAAAGAAAGTTTTTAAAAATTATAATGGCTGTTACAAAATACTATCCAAGAAAACAATGAAATCAAATGATATTCATGAGGACAGCCAAAGCTAACACTACTTTAACTGATGAACAGTCCTGAGAACAGAAAGAATTTGACGATATAGCAAGTCCTCAAGCCATAAACTTTAGCAGTGCTTCGATAGTTTTGAAAGTCAATAAGAAAGACATAATTTTTAGTTTTTACTCAATGTATGTTGAAATTTATGGCTATCTATTCAGTTTGTCCGTGTTCTTGGTTATATCAATGTGCTAAAGAGGAGACCAGATCCTAATGTCCATAAGACAGATTTGTATATAATTTGTTCATCGAAATCAAAATGTAAGGATGTAATATTTTGTTCTTAAGTTTAGCTGAATTTGAGCCCCAAAATAACAACAATCTACTTAGCATACTAAGTGATAATATTCTAATACTATAGCTGATAAGAGATGATTAACTTTAACAATGAAGCCCCTATTAGCTACCCAGTTTGAAGAACAGAATTCTATAACTGTCTCATATGGCTGTGATTAAAATTCTTAGATGCTTGAAAAACATCAACAATTTATGTTAAGATAATGTCATGTAGTACCTCGGGAAAAAAATTATATAATCTCCCCCCAAAATAAAAATGAACCAAAGTTGAGGAGCAAACCTTTTGTTTCAAACTTGGTATCCTTAGAAACTTTATGAAGCTGTGCTATGAGATTGCTCATGTAGCTTCAGCTCTTCAATCGACATTTTGCCACTCACTGTTGTTGAAGAGGGTGGTTGAAATGGACTGTAATAATAAATTATGACATTGCAACTCTACAGAATTTATAGAAATCTAAACAATCATATCATTCCAATCTATTGACCTTGAAGATGAGAAATATGAATATGTATAACTATACTTGAGAAACTTTCTTATGCTATTGTAAGCCAAAAATTGCAAATGGTAGAGAAAGAAGATAGTATCACAGAAGACTCCTCAATGCAGAATTGGTTAAATTTTCAAGGTAGGCAATGGCAGACGTTTGAGAAAGAGCAACTTACCCGCACTGCAGAGAAATAACCAGAATAACATAGACAAGTTGATACTGACAAGAACAAATCAGAGGTTGGAAATAGAATCCTAAGTATCTAAGAAAACTGCTAAAAAAAAAAAAAAAAAAAAAA
>NW_012101489.1:167841-198915 GCF_000951045.1 Mandrillus leucophaeus | reverse complement strand
CAAAACAATGCAAAATCTAATGCTTTCATAAGTTAAATGCATAAAAGATTATGAGATAATGTATTATCTGAAGTTAGTGGTTTATTTGTACATTTTATTAAATGTACAATATAAATGTAGAAATATATATTAGTTTTTAATATATGTCATTAACAGAAAGTCTTTCAAGGAAAAAACACAGCATGTAAAGAAAACATTTAAAAATTTTTCCCTTATCTTGAATTACAGTCAAAAAAATTTGCCTTCAGTTGTTTGTGATGGCATCTTTTTCCCCCCACCAAAACGAATATATATAATGAAGTCACTTACCTATTTTTTTTCCAATTGAAATATTTATAACTTTGTATTAGTCAGGGTTCTCCAGAGAAAAAGAACCAATAGAATACACACACATACACACATATGTATAGAGAGATTTATTATAAGCAACTGGCACACACAATTATAAAGTCTGGCAAGTACCAAATCCTGCAGTGTGAATCAGTTAGCTAGAGATCTAGAGGAGCTATAGTTTAGTTCCAGTCAGAATCTAAAGGTCTGAGAACCAAGAGACCTAAAAGTATAGCTCTAATCTGAAGCCTGGCGAGTTCAAGACCCGGGGAGAGCCAATGTTTTAGTTCAAGTGTGAAGGCAGGAAAAGAAGCTGATGTTCCAGTTGAAACACCATCAACAGGAAAAATTATCTCTCACTCAGGGGAGGGACGGCAGTTTTGTTTTATTCAGAACTTCAACTGATTGGATGAGGTCCACCTGCATTATGGAAGGCAATCTGCTTTACTCAGTCTACTGATTTAAATATAAATCTCACCCAAACACATCCTTTTCAAAATACCCAGAAAAAATGTTTGACCAAATATCTGAGCACCCTGTGGCCCAGTCAAGTTGAACATGCAGTCAATTTTCATAAATACTGTATGGAAATGTACTAGTGTCTCTACGTAGTCAGAAAACTTGAGCATGAGTTTCCACTTTAAACAGTGCAGTTTGTAAGGATAATTGTTATACAAAATAGATATTTATGCAAATGAGTCAACTATGTAAGATTAATGAATTTACTATTAAATCTTGAGTACTCAAAAATTTACAGTATTACAGAAATGATTACAATACATTGATCCAAAGGAATATCATTAATTTGTTCCATTAAAAGTACAAAGACAAAGGTACTGTACTAGAATACAAATTTGTGACCTTGTTTACTCAAAAGTCACAGCTATACTCAAGTTTGCCAATTAATTATGCTATTAAAGTAGCTGAAACACAATTTGGAAATGGAAAAAGGTGAAAGGATTTTTGTTAAAGCTGTTGAGAATAATACCAAAACCCCACAAATTGCAATTTTTTAAAAAAACTTTAAAAATCCCCAAATCGCCGGGCGCGGTGGCTCAAGCCTGTAATCCCAGCACTTTGGGAGGCCGAAACGGGTGGATCACGAGGTCAGGAGATCGAGATCATCCTGGCTAACACGGTGAAACCCCGTCTCTCCTAAAAAATACAAAAAACTAGCCGGGCGAGGTGGCAGACGCCTGTAGTCCCAGCTACTCGGGAGGCTGAGGCAGGAGAATGGCGTGAACCTGGGAGGCGGAGTTTGCAGTGAGCTGAGATCCGGCCACTGCACTCCAGCCTGGGCCACAGAGTGAGACTCCGACTCAAAAAAAAAAAAAAAAAAAAAATCCCCAAATCACATTATTCAGATAATATATGATTTTTTTTATTAACTAACTGCCCAACACACCTCAATAATACATTTCTCCTACATCTTGACTGCATATTTTGATTATCTCTTTAAATAATTAAAATTTGATAATATTTGCATAGAGAAAACATTTAACTTGATTGAATGATAGATCAAATTTGTTATTTTGTTTGCATTACAAGGTATTTGCCACTTTTTGGTATCATTACGTTTAAGAGCTCCTCTATAACATTCTTTCAAAAAGGTATATTTTAAAGTTGGGAAAAGTAATGTAGTACATTTTTAAAAAGATATTTTGCTCTAAAAATAAAAGCTTAGCTCTGAATTTGGATTTATTCTGAGTTAAATGTTAGAGATAAAACAGTAACCTAGAAAAGACCTTTATGCCAATAATTTTCATTAACTAGTGGAAATACCATAGTTTTACTATCTCCTAGTTACACTTTTTGTGTTATCTAGGGGTGGAATATAACACAATAAAATATTTTAATATATTAGATTACTTAGGGCTTTCTAACATGAACAGCTAGAATAATCTATATTATTTGAAGGAGAAGAAAATCCACAGACTCTATATTTAAGAAATCCGAATTGGCATGGCATAAATCAGATTCATAAATTAATTTATGTTTCCAAATCAGTTTTGATTCCATTAATTGGTTCTTAGGACCAGAAATATAATCGAGTGAGTGAAATATTCTCGTCCTAGTAAAATAGAACACTGTTTTACATAAAAACAAGTTATCAGTTTCTGAAAATATGATAGACCAGATATCTGAAGATAAGTTCTAGGATAACACTTATCTTATATTTGAACATGCTTCATAAGATATATATTAACAATTATTTTCAACTACATTGTTAGTTGGAGAGATAGCAAGAGAAATCCAAAAAAACCAGAATCAAGAATATTGGGAGCCTGAGGTGGGAGGATCACTTGGTCCCAGGAGCTCAAGGCTGCAGGGAGTCATGTGTGTGACACTGTAATCCAACCTGGAGGACAGAGTGAGAACCTATCTCAAATAAATAAGATACTAATAATAAAATTTGAAAGAATACATATAAGTAAGCTTGCATCCAAGCTAGAACCTGTGAAATAGGTTCAATCTTTTATTTCAATGTTGCAAACAAACTTTTTGCATTGGCTGTGATTGTCACAATACTGAAAAGCATACACTTCTGTGTCTGCTTTTAAATCCAGGTCATGAGAAGTTTCTCCATATCTAATCTAAATCATTCTCAAAGTTTTGTAAGTTTCTTTGCCTACAATCAAGCAGATTCTGGTTTTTTGTTTTTTTGTTTTTTTGTTTTTTTTCTTTTTTGAGACAAAGTCTTGCCCTGTTGTCCAGGCTGGAGTGCAGTGGCTTGATCTCTGCTCGCTGCAACCTCCACCTCCCAGGTTCAAGCAATTCTCCTGCCTCAGACTCCTGAGTAGCTGAGATTACAGGCATGCACCACCATGCCTGGATAATTTTTGTACTTTTAGTAGAGAAGGGGTTTCACCATGTTGGTCAGGCTGCTCTAGAACTCCTGACCTGATCAAGCAGATTCTTAAACACCTTCTATCACTTTGTTCTTGTTCTTCATGATTGAAGCTGTGACAAGATGAGACTGATGAGCAATAACCACCCCTGACTTTCCACTTTTGTAGTCCCTAATCACTTTTAATTTTGTTACCCAATCACTTATTGACAACACTCACCTATTGACAACATTACACGTGGATTTTGTATGCCTGTGGATCATGATGAACAAAACAACACAAGATTAAACCAAGCACAAGAGAAAATGAAGCAATCAAGTTACACCATAAATGAGATGTATGCGGCTGCTGCCAACATAACACAGCAAACTATTTTTACAGTAAACTTTTTTATAGGTAGAAAGCATACACTTAAAATGATGATGAAAAGTATAATATAGTAAATACATAAACCAGTAACATAGTCAATTATTATCAGTATTGATGGAAGCAGCGGCCCATCTGCAGTGGACACTCCCATGACACTGGCTGCAGTGAAGGAGGCGTGGCCAGGGCTGTGTGCTCCACAGAGCCAGCAAGAGCTGGGAACAGGGAGAAACTTTGCCTGCTTCCAAGTTGGAGGGGTGGGTGCCTTGCGCTCCTGGGTGCAGATGCAGCTGCCCAGCCATAGCTGCAGAGCTGGGCATCCCTGTGCTCTCTGGGAAGTCCCCCACCCTTGCAGGCTCAGAAGGGCCTGCCCCCGCTGCCTGGACTCCCCTTACTCCTGTCCTCCACTTTGATTTTGGAGCAAAGTTGAGGCTCAGCTCAGACACTGTCACAACCCATCCAGTTGTGCCTGTGCTCAGGGTGGTGCTGATGTGACAGCTCTCTGCTGCCCTGGCCCCCTCCAAACTTTGGGCCCTGACAGCACAGGAGAGAGTCTGAGGGGGGTACTAAGGATGGCTCAGCACAGACCTGCAGGCATTCCTTGGCCTGAACAGCCTGGACTCTGTGGATGGCACGCTGATGGCAGCAAGAGGCTGACAGGCTCCTGGGTAGAAAGGGGTGGTTTCCCAGTGAAGCCCCACCTTCAGGCCTGGTACAGGCTGCCAATTCCATGGACTGGAGTGAGAATATATGGTGCTTTTTCCAGGCCCACCCATGGCTATTCATGGACCAATCACACACACTTCCTCCCCTCTGAAGCCCATAAAACCCCTCTCTGCTGAGAGCTGAACAGAAGTTAGGACGTCCTGCCTGTGGAGAGGACCTACCCACTGTGGGTCTCCTCTCTGCCTAATCTGCCCAGAGCTAAAGGGATGTTGGGAGGACCTGCCTGTAAAGAGGAGCTAATCACTGTAGATCTCCCCTCTGCTGAGAGGTGGACACTCATTGAGATGACTTGCCTATGGAGAGGAACTACCCACTGTGGGTCTCCTTTGAGCTGTTCTGTCAATAAAGCACCTCTTTGCCTTGCTCACCCTACACTTTTTCGTGTACCTCATTCTTCCTGGAACTGGGACACAGCAAATGACAGGGCTAAAAGAGCTATAACACAAACAGGGCTGAAACACTCCCCTTGCTTGCCATGTTGCAGGTCATGAGAAGGAGTGAAGAGAGATGGAGAGAAGAGCTGTGGCCCTTTGAGGAGCCCAGACCTAGTAGTTCCCTGACCCAGGGTTGTGACACCCTATTTGGGACTCTGTGATTTCTGGAATCTTCCAGCTTTTTGGTGCCACCACGTTCCCCAGTGCCAGCCATGGAGGCTGCTTGTGGTATGCCCAGCCCAGACACAGTCTTACAGGAACTGATACCTATGCTGGTGCCTGGAGCGGCCCTCCCCACTGAAGCCAATATGCCTGGCTATGCACAGTGGCTGGACCCCACGCTTGCTCACTCACAAACCCCTCCTTGCTTCACGCCTGTCTCACCCTTGGCAGGTGTGGCATCTAGGCCAGTAGGATGAGCTGAACACAGCCTGCCAGGAAGAATGGATGAAATGAGCCAAACAGGCCTTAGCAAAACTCAGGCAAAGGCATCACTGGCCACAGAGGTTTCTGGCTGCAAAAGCAACACCCCAAGGATCTCATGACATTATTACATGCTATATATTGTATGTAATTGTACAAGCTATACTTTTGTACAATTGGCAGTGTAGTAGGATTGTTTACACCAACATCACCACAAATATGGGAGTAATGCATTGCACAATTACATTAAGATGGCTAGGACATCACTAAGTGATAGGAATTTTTTAGCTCTATTGTAATCTTATGGGACCACCATCATTTATATGGTCTATGATTGCTATACTGCTCATGACTGTATAAACACATACAAATAAGAACTATCATACTGAAAAATTAAGAAACAAATACAATTGTGTCCTACAACTGTAGCCTTCAAGTCCCATTTTTAAAATATTTTTCACTAAAATAAAATACATTGGGTGTAGAAAAAGATAGCATATGATTAAGAAATAATATTATCTTGAAAATGTGGCTATGCAAGATAGAATTTTGTGACTACCTATATATGTGGCATTGTTTGTAGTAAATCTTGTATAGTGCTCACTTCAGCAGTATATATACTAAAACTGGAACAATATAGAGAAGATTAGCATGTCACCTGTGCAAGGATGATGCAAAATTCATGAAACATTTCATATTTTAGGACCTCTTCAAGAAGAACTACAATCAACTGCTCAAAAAATTAGAGATGACACAAACAAATGGAAAATCATTCCATTTTCACGCATAGGAAGAATCGACATCATGAAAATGGCCATATACAGCCCAAAACAATTTATAGATTCCATGCTATTCTCATTAAACTACCATTGACATTCTTCACAGAATTAGAAAAAGAAAACTATTTTAAAATTCATATAGAACCAAAAAAGAGCTTGTATGCTTGTATAGTCACCAAGACAATCCTAAGCAAAAAAAAAAAAAAAAAAAAAAAAAGCTATAGGCATCACATTACCTGACTTCAAATTATACTATAAGGCTACAGTAACTAAAACCTAAAACAGCATGGTACAGGTACAGAAACAGGCACACAGAGCAATGGAACAGAATAGAGGACCCAGAAATAAGACCACACACCTACAACCATCTAATCTTCAACAAACCTGACAAAAACAAGCAATAGGGAAAGGATTCTTTGTGTAATAAATGATGCTGGGAGAACTGACTAGTCATATTCAGAAAATTAAAACTGGACCACTTACACTATATACAAAAATCAACTCAAGATAGATTTTAAAAACTTAGATGTAAAATCCAAAACTATAAAAAAACCTAGGAGAAAAATCTAGGTAATACAATTCAGGACATAGGCACAGGCAAAAATTTCATGACAAAAATGCCAAAAGCAATTGCAACAAAAGCAAAAATTAGCAAAGTGGATCTTATTAAACCAAAGAGCTTGTGCACAGCAAAAGAAACAATCATCAGAGTGAATAGAAAATCTACCAAATGGGAGAAAATTTTTGCAATCTGTCTATCTGACAAAGGTCTAACTACCAGCATCTACAAGAAACTTAAACAAATGTACAAGAAACAAAACAAACAACCCCATTAAAACGTTGGCAAGGGACATGAATAGACACTTCTCAAAAGAAGGCATATATGCAGCCAACAAACATGAAAAAGAGCTCAACATCTCTGATCATTAGAGAAATGCAAATCAAAACCACAATGAGCTACCATCTCACATCATTCAGAATGGCTATTATCAAAAAGTCAAAAAACAACAGATGCTGGCAAGGTTGTGGAGCAAAAGCAAAACTTTTACACCGTTGGCGGGAGTGTAAATTAGTTCAACCATTGTGGAAGACACTGTGGCAATTCCTCAAAGACCTAGAGGCAGAAAAAAAAAAACCAAAACATTTGACCCAACAATCCCATTACTGGATATATACCCAAAGGAATAGAAATTATTCTATTAACATTAACACGTATGTTCACTGCAGCACTATTCACAATAGCAAAGACATGGAATCAACCTAAATGCCCATCAACGACAGACTGGATAAAGAAAATGTGCTGCATATGCACCATGGAATACTCTCCTGCCATAAAAAGGAATGAGATTATGTCTTTTGGCCGGGCGCGGTGGCTCACGCCTGTAATCCCAGCACTTTGGGAGGCCGAGGCGGGCGGATCACGAGGTCAGGAGACCCAGACCATCCTGGCTAACACGGTGAAACCCCATCTCTACTAAAAATACAAAAAATTAGCCGGGCGTGGTGGCGGGCGCCTGTAGTCCCGGTTCTTGGGAGGCTGAGGCAGGAGAATGGCGTGAACCCGGGAGGCGGAGCTTGCAGTGAGCCAAGATTGCGCCACTGCACTCCAGCCTGGGCGACAAAGTGAGACCCTCCAAAAAAAAAAAGAGAGATTATGTCTTTTACAGAAACATGGATGGAGCTGGAAGCCATTATCCTCAGCAAACTAACATAGGAACAGAAAACCAAATACTGCATGTTCTCACTTATAAGTGGGAGCTAAATGAAGAGAACACATGGACACGGGGGGGAACAACATACAATGAGGACTGTTGGAGGGCGGAAGGGTGGGAGCAGGGAGAGCATCAGGAAGAATAGCTAATGGATGCTGAGCTTAATACCTAGATGATGGGATGATTTGTGCGACAAACCACCATGGCACAGATTTAAGGCAGCACACCAACATGGCACATGTATACGTATGTAACAAACCTGCACATTGTGCGCATGTACCCTAGAACTTAAAGTACACACAAAAAAAAGTTGGAAAGAAAATAAATAAATAAATATCTTAAAAAAGAAAGAAAAACTGTAAGTGTTTTTTATAACGGCAAATAAAACCTGGAGCAATGAATATTGTTTTCAGGTGTGGGATCATGAGAAATTTGCAAATGTATAGTCATTAACTTAGTAGGAAATTCAGCATAATATGTCATAACCTCTTGAGTTGTAGATGCTCTGAACCTAGTACAAAAAAAAAAAAAAAGTTAACCTATTAAGCTTCATAAAACCACATAAACATAGTTATCAAACGGGCCTTAAAGTTTCCCTAAATTTAACTAAACTTAAGACAACATTTTTCTTACCTGTTGACCCTGATTTCCCTTTCAATTGTCCGTTGACTTTAGAAAACTTACAATTTCAAATTCTTACTCTATCCCTTTAAGATATACAGTTTTTTGTTTTTTGTTTTTTGTTTTTTGAGACAGAACTGGAGTTCAGTGGCCTGATCTCAGCTCACTGCAAACCCCGCCTCCCGGATTCAAGCGATTCTCCTGCCTCCGCCTCCCGAGTAGCTGGGACTGCAGGTGCACGCCACTACGCCCAGCTAATTTTTGTATTTTTAGTAAAGACAGGGTTTCACCATGTTGGCCAGGATGGTCTCAATATCCTCTCCTCATGATCTGCCCGCCTCAGCCTCCCAAAGTACTGGGATGACAGGCGTGAGCCACCACGCTTGGCCAAGAGATACATCTTTTTAAAAGCCTCTTGCCAGTTTTACAACGCAGCACTTTCTCAAAGGTTTGGGAGCCATTGCTTCGAAGTGTTGTTATTAAGGAAGGAATCACCCCAACCTCCCAGTCTTAGGGGAGAGTAGAAGCCTAACTTAAATGGGCATTGATTAGCAAACACAAATGGCCTCATGGGGACAAAAGCATTTGCAAACTCAGTAATAACTATGTGCCCCTCATATTCCCTTAATCAACCTTCCCTGTAATTTCTTCAGTTCTTTCCTGTTAGTTCACCTAGAGCTTAAAAACTATTCTTCCTTTTATTTTGGTGAAGTTGAGTTTAGTCTCTCACCCAAGTGTTATAGTGACGCAGAGGTAGAAAGAAATTATTTAGGCAGATAGTGAGGGTAAGACAGTCCTCGGCAAAGCCTTCCTTTTAACAAAAAGTAGCCCCCAGATTATTTCTTTTTAAACAAAGCATAGCCTGAAATTTAAGCCGCCAACATGGTTAAGCAAACTAGAAGCTTGCGTGGGCAAATGCTGGCAGCTGTGCCAATAGAAAAGGGCTGAGGGCCAGGCGTGTTCAACATAGAGGCTCCATCTTCCCTTTCCTTTGTTACCACGTGTACAGTAAAGGAACAGGCAACATGCACCGGCCAGGTAGAGAACTACTCTGCATAATAAAAGATTGCTGGTGGGGGTGGGGGTCGAGAGGGCGCGGCCAGCTTGCTTTTTGTGCCCTATGCAAATGGTACACCTAGCCCTAATTATTTTTTTGCACCTTAAGCAAATGACACACCTGGTCCAACCAATCTTTCATGTCCTATATAAATCAACCCCGCCTCCTCAACCTAATCTATAAACCCCTGCATTTTTTCCATGAACCAGGAAACCTGTTTGGAATCCTTCTCTCTGCTGCAGGGACCTATTTTCCTTCTTTCACCTATTAATCTTTCGCTCTGAACCTACTCTTTGTGTGTCTGTGTCCTAGTTTTCTGTGGCTGTGAGACAATGAACCTCAGGTATCACCCCAGACAACGAGGCCACTTCAACAACTTGAATAAATTTTTTTTAGCCTGTTTAACTTTGCCATGTGCAATTTTTGCTTTGACAATAGCATAATGATGTTATTTATTTTTCTTCTTTCTTGTGCTTATAGAAATAATACAGATTGAATATTCTTTGTCTGAAATGCTTGGGACCATAAATATTTCCAATTTTGGATTTTTAAGATTTTGGAATATTTGCATTTTACTTTCTGGTTCAGCATTCCTAATTGGAAATCCACAATCTGAAATATTCCAATGAGCATTTTATTTGGGCATCACATCAGCACCCAAAGTTCTAGACATTGGAACATTTCAGGTTTTGGATTTTCAGATTAGGGATACTCAACTTGTATTCAAATGCTAATTGTTAGACATATATTGGAATAAATACATGGAATCAGTGTAATGTTTCATTTTATTCTAATGTATGGTATGCATACATGCATAAATGTGTCAATATTGAAAAATTTCACCATCAACAGTATTTCCTCAACTCTAGTCCTACTCCTTTGTCAACTCATGATTTTGATCACTCTCTTAAGTCCTGGTCCATGTATTTAGAGTTTAGAGACTACAAAGTAGAGTAACCTGTTCAAAAAAATATGAACAATGAAGAGTAAGATAAAGTTAAATAAACCAGATCTCAATTAACAAAGAAGTATCTGGGATACTGCTTCTTCTTACCACTCATATAGTAGTTCCAGGATGCAAAGGATTTATTATTTTGCAATTGGAATACCAGTCCATTGATTAAAGATTACTATGTATAGCAGGGGTAACACTTTTTGTTTGGTTTGTGAGGTCTGAAATGTGATAAGAATTGTATAAATAATCTCTGAATTTGCAATGGTAAAGCACATCTCAGAAACCATAATACAGTTCAAAGCAAGCAACTTCAATAAAAAGATCTAATGTTGTTTACAAAGTTACATTTTTAACATAATTTTAATAGCTTCAATTTCATTGTTCTCTTTTTAATAGGACTTAGATATCTTAAATATATGCTTCTAAATTACAAACTCATTTCTCTGCTCTTCATAAACAAGAATTTTTATATGAGGTGATTAACTTCGGGAATGGCCCAATTATAACTACTTCAATATGAACCAAATTAGTAAAATAATGATTTAGAGAAACTCACAAAAGAGAAACTTTTAATCCTTTCAGAGATTTAAAGATAAAATATATTATTAGGTTACATCACAATTTTGGATTTTTTTCCAAATACTTCAATCACACATAATGAACCTTATTAAACTATACAGCCTTTTTTTTTTTTTTTGACTATTCTACCCTGCTTGTATAGATTTCCTCAAAAGAAGCAGGGATTTCAGATTTTATGTTTCCTTTTTGTTGTATTTAGTCACAGTTACCTATGTGGAAAGAGTGACTTACCCCTGCCTATACTCTCCCTTTCAAAACAACAACAACAAAATACATAGCACTAAAGTTTAGTTAGCTCTTTGGGTGCCATATGTCTTGACATAATATACTCAATAATTTGGACACCAGGGCAAAAGTATTTGCCATTTCCATAGTTCAGATGTATCTACTAAAAAATATACACTGAGAATTTCTAGTAAACAGTAGCCTATTCCAACCTTGTCTGTAGTATTTGCCATTTTCTATGTCACAGAGTAAGAGATAACTAACCAGAGAGGAGAATACCATGTGAATTCCTAAGCATTAGCATATGCAAAGTCCCTAAGGCCATTTTCTCTGTATGAAATTATCCATGCTTAGTTTAATTCAAATAGCATTCCTTTGTTAAATTTCTAATACTTTCACCCTAGACTATCTCACTGTTAAAAATTTTATATCACTTATAAAAGTGTTATTTTTGTAATACTTGCTGCAATTGTTTATGCATGTTCATATTATCATTTGTTTGTGATCTATCTCTTCTACTAAACTGTAATACATACTTCCAAGTGACAAAAAAATAAGATCTTACTATTTTCCCATTATAATTAGATGTTTTATCAATCTTAGAAGCTATGATCTTTATTACAACAATTCATATTATTCTTATGTAAACTATAAGCTACATAAGAACAGATATTGGCGTTATTTTACTTATAGATTTATTCCCAGTGCATGAGACATAGCCTGACATACAGTAGGAACTATATCTTTCATAGTAGGTGTATGAAACAAATGATGAAATAAATGAAAAAGCAAACAAACAAACAAAAAAGAAAGTTCTTTGACAAAAAAAAAACGCTAAATAGTATCTGAAATACTTTTATAATTTTACTACTGCTGCATTTGGCACACATTATGTCCTTAGTATGTAACAACTGCATGCACTTCTCATTTAATGCTCTTGAATGAAATATGAAGCATATGACATGCACGAGGAACCTCAAGAGTTTAAAAACTTGCTGAGGATTAAATAGCCAATAAGTAAGAAGAGAGATAGTATTTGAACCCTGCCTCGTTGGTTACCTCCTTTTGTTATCTTTTGCCACAGTGTAAAAGAAACAACACAAAACTTCATAAGTATATATCAGTGTGCATTTCTTATGATCATAGGTTGACTGAATGTTAGCTGATCTAGGCTAGGAACACCTGTGGATTCTGCTGATCTTAGCCAAGCTCGTTCATGCTTTAGGGGGAGAATAGGGGTGGCTAAAGAGATGATTTCTGCAGGTGCACCTGGCCACAGAGATTCTTCTCCACCTATTTGTCATCTTCCTTTTGAGAATAATGGACTAGTCTAGGCATGTCTTGGTGACAAAAGAGGCACAAAAGCTTCTAACAGCAAATGTAACCATGTAATCCTTCTTGATTCTTTGGGGGAAATGTAATAAGAAACACAATGTCTTCTTAACCCAGAAAAAGTGCTCACAAAGGTAAAAAGAGGAAACATAATTTTATTATTGAGTGAACATTAAACTACAGTGTGATGTGTATCACAGAAAATCCATGAAGAAATTGCAAAGACAGAAAATCTCATCTTTTTATATTGGCAACTAAATTAAAATCATTATATACATGTTCTCAAAATGAATAATAACTAGCCCTCAAGTAAGAGGATTTAGCAGCACCATTTGTCACACATCATCCTAAATTCACTTGTACTTAGGATGACCATCTGTGTTAACTAATTAGCTTTAACCAGAAGAAAAATAAACTTAGTTTGCTAGGGCTGCCATAACAAATATTACAGACTGTGTGGCTCAAATAACGAAACTTATTTTTGTGCAGTCATGAAGACTAGAAGTCCAAGATCAAGGTGTGGGCGAGTTTGGTTTTTTTTGAGGCATTCTTTTTGGCTTGCAGACGGCAGCCTTCTCCTTCACGTGGCCATTCCTTGGTCTCTGTTGCCAATATCCTGATCTCCCCTTATAAAGACATCAGTCATATTTATAAATGCCCATTCATATTACTTCATTTACCTATCTGCAAGTACAGTCACATTCTAGGGGTTTGAACTTTGACAAATAAATTTTGGGGACACAATTGAGCCCAAAACATGACATTGTGCTTTCTCAAAAACACAACGTGTTAGTCTGTTCTCACACTCTTAATAAAGACATGCCCAAGGCTGGGTAGTTTATAAAGGAAAGAGGTTTAATTGACTCACAGTTTCACATGGCTGGGGAGGCCTCTCAATTACAGGTGAAGATGAATGAGGAGCAACTTCACATCTTTCATGGCAGCAGGCAAGAGGGCGTGTGCAGGGGAACTCTCCTTTATAAAACCATCATATCTTGTGAGAGTTATTCACTATCATGACAACAGCACAGGAAAGAGCCACCTCCATGATTCAATTATCTCCCACTGGGTCCCTCCCATGACATGTGGGAATTGTGGGAGCTACAATTCAAAATGAGTTTTGTGCCAGACCATATCACACAATTTTGAGATTTCATCTGATTTTCTACAAAGGGTTAATAAAGTTATGTTTGCAAAAGGAAGTGTAAGTTTTTTATTCATATAAAATTATTTCAAAAACACAATACAAAATTGACTTATCTACAAAGATAAGGGTGTTAGATAAAAGGAGGAAACTTATGGGTATTTCTTATTAGCATATGCTTAAAATTATTTATGTTTGTTTTCTAAAACAGATAGGATTTAAATTAATGTAATATATATAAAATATATGCTATAAATTAATGAAATTGCAATTATAACAATTTTAGCACAGAACACTACATTTATTTTTATGTAAAATTAAGCACAATAACATTAGGAATATTTATTTCTCCTACATTTTTCAAAATATTTTACATGAAATGGGACAATATCATTAGGCATATTTGTTTCTTCTATTTTACTTTAAACAGTTCTAAGATTGAAATAAACTTATGGAATATAAACTCTGGTGGTTTGTCTAGAAATATCTTTGTTTTTCTTTCATTTTTCAGCAGTTATACTCAATAATTTTTGGTTGACAGGTTTTTATGATTGAATATACATATGTATATAATTTTTTTTTTTTTTTTGTGATGGAGTCTTGCTCTGTCACCCAGGCTGGAGTGCAGTGGTTCAATCTTGGTTCACTGCAAGCTCCACCTCCCGGGTTCACGCCGTTCTCCTGCCTCAGCCTCCCTAGTAGCTGGGACTACAGGTGCCTGCCACCAAGCCTGGCTAATTTTGTGTATTTTTTAGTAGAGACGGGGTTTCACCATTTTAGCCAGGATGGTCTGAATCTCCTGACCTTGTGATTCACCCGCCTTAGTCTCCCAAAGTGCTGGGATTACAGGCATGAGCCACCGCACCTGGCCAGTTGAATATTTAAATATGATGTTTTACTATTTCTGGCTGCTATTATTTCTGATGAGAAATCAGCTATTATTTCAGTAATTGTTTTATATATATACACATATGTGTATATATATAAATAGAGAGTAACTTTTCTCTTTCTGCATCACATATTTTCTCTTTCTCAATGTTGTTATGCTGTGTTCACATGTGGTTATATTTTATTAGATATTTACTGTACTTCTTGTATCTGTAAGCCATTATTTTTCCCCAAATTGAAAATTTATAGCCATTATTCACACAGATACTTTTCTGCCTGGTTTTCTTTCTTTTCTCCTTAGATTGTCATTACTCAGACATGTGAATGTTTGCTATTATCCCACAGTTCTCTGAGATTCTGTTTATTTTCCTTCGATTAATCTTTTCTTCCTCCTTGTTCTTACACTGGACAATTTTTATTAATTTATTCTGAAGTTGACTGATTTCTTCTTCTGCCATCTCTGATATGGTCTTGGGCCCATTGGGTAATTTTTCTATTTGAGTTATTTTATGTTTTAACTTTAGAATTCCCATTTGGTTACTTTTTATAGTTTATATTTCTCTGGTGAGAGTTTTTGCTTTTTCACTCATTATTAACATATTTTCATTTAATTATTTCCACATATTTTATTTTTTCATTTGAACATATTTATCATAGTTTCACTGAAGTCTCGGTCAGCTAAAATTCAACATCAGTGCCCACCTGGAGTCAGTTTCCAGTGACTTTTTCCCTGCATATATGTTTGATGTGGTTAGGCTGTGTCACCACCCAAAACTCATCTTGAATTATAATCCCCATAATACCCACGTGTCAATGGATAGACCAGGTGGAGGTAATTGGATAACTGGGACGGTTTCCCCCATGCTGTTCTCATGATATTGAATGAGTTCTCAAAAGATCTGATGGTTTTATAAGTGATTAGTAGTTCCTCTTGTGTTCATTTTCCTTCCTGTCACCTTCAGAAGAAGATGCCTTGCTTCCCCTTTGCCTTCTGCTATGATTGTAAGTTTCCTGAAGCCTTCCCATCCATGCAGTACTGTGAGTCAATTAAAACTCTTTATAAATTACCCAGTCTCAGGTATGGCTTTGTAGCAGTGTGAAAATGGACTAATAAACTTTATATATTCTTGTTTCTTTCCATGTCTTGGATTTTATACCATTTAAAAATGGTATACTTTGTGGTTGCAAAACGATTTTTCAGTTTTGTTTTCCTGTTATGGTTTCATTATTGTTTTGCTTTTATAAGTAGACAATTACCTTTTCTTTAATCAAACAGTAAAATTTTTTCATGGTGTTCATTCTCTGATGTCTCTGATGTTCTTCCCACGTTTTCTCCTCCCTCCCTTCCTCTCTGTGTCTTTTATGTTTTAAAACATAAACATGTATACTTACTTTGTGTGAAGAAGAATTGATCAGTATCCCTATGTTTCATTACCACAAGTCTCTGCTTAGTTTTTATTTTTTTCACACACTCCAATAAAATATTTATTTAATACGTTGTAATAGTTAGACATTATATTAGTACATATTCACACTGCTATAAAGACCTTTTATGTTTTAAAACATAAAAGATACAGAGAGGAAGGGAGGGAGGGGAAAGCATGGAAAGAACATCCTTCCTTCCTTCCTTCCTTCTTTCCTTGCTTCCTTCCTTCCTTTCTTCTTTCTTTCTCTTCTTTGTTTTCACTTTTGCATGGCTTCCTAAGCATATTCATAGCATATTGAAAAGTAATTTCTGGAAAGATTATTTTATGCTTGATACCTCAAGCCTTTAGGCCTGAGCTATGTGTAGGTTGAGAAACACATACGATGGTCCAGAAACTTTGCAAAGCTTCTCATTCTTTCAATTTTTTGCTGGACCCCCAGTGTTCTTTTCATGTATGTACTTTTTAGCAGCCAGTAAGTGATGTGTGAAGAGTACAGTCCTTCTAAAGCTCTGTTACTCAAAATCATCCACTTTATTTTTCCAAGTATTCTGCTACTTACTTCTAACTCAGTCTATCACCTCCGGAGTGGAAAGCTGTGTTTTCATTACTTGACCTAGTAATAAATTGGAAGCAGGTAATAGCAGTAGAAAGAAAAATAGAGTAAGAAAATTGAAATAGAAAGAAGGTAATACAATCTTGCCTGATATAAAACAACCTTATTAATGATTAAATATGTATTTTTACTTGACTTTGCTTATTTTCTGTTTTCTTGAATTCTGTTTTCAATAATTTCATCAACATGTAAACTTACTTTGTGTGAAGAAGAATTGATCAGTATCCCTGTTTCATTACCACAAGTCCCTGCTTAGTTTTTATTTTTTTCACACATTTCCATAAAATATTTATTTAATACGTTGTCATAGTTAGACATTGTATTAGTCTATATTCACACTGCTATAAACAACTGCCCAAGACAGACAGGGTGATAAATAAGGAAAAGAGGTTTAATTACTTACAGTTCCACATGGCTGAAGAGGCATCAGGAAACTTATAATCATGGTGTAAGGAAAAGCAGATATGTCTTACCTAGGGGCAGGTGAGAGAGCCAGAGCAAAGGGGAAAGAGCCCTCTGTAAAACCATCAGATCTCATGAGAACTTACTATCACGAGAACAGCATGGGGGAACCCACTCTATGACTCAATTACCTCCACCTGGTCCCTCCCTTGACACATGGGGATTACAGTTTGAGATGAGATTTGAATAAGAACACAGAGACAAACTCTATTACATATATTACCTCACTAAATGTATATTCAAATTTCTAGCATTAACAAAATAGACCACTATGGAGCAAATGAGTACAGTTCTATAATTAATACATTTCACCTTTTATAGTTTTATAATTTATTTCCATACATTTTATAGTTTACTTTTTAATATTTGAACAAACTTAATCAGTAAATATTAATGCAATAAATATTTATTGAATATTTATTATATATTAGGTGGTTATATTCTGGTTATCCAGGAATTTATCCTCCAATAAAAATAATTTTAAAAACACATAATAATGTTATATCACAAGCGCAATAACAAATACCATTTATTAAATACTTACTGAGTACTTACTACCTACCAGACTTATGTAAGCATGCTTTTTATATTAGTTTATTTAGTCTTCCATACAAATTGCCAGATAAGTGTTATTAACCATTATATCCTTTATTTATTGAAAAAATGTATAAAACTGAAGCTCATGAAGATGAAACAACCTTACTGAGTAGTCCCAACTAATGTGAATATCTGACACAAGTCGTTCCAAGTTAAACTCTCCACCCATCTACAGCTATGATACATTATTATAGTGAAAATATATGCTGAATGTATTTAGTATATTATGTTGATTAAATGCTTACCACATGTCAACAACTGCACTAAGGAGTTATTAACAGTAAATTAATGAATATGATAGATATAGGTCCTGCCCCATCCAGAGTCTAGGGACCTGTTTAGTGCCCTAGTGACAACTGTGATGGAGAGCTAGAAGACAGAGGCTTCAACTTAATTAGGGAAGTAAGGAAGCTTTCATACAGGATATAGAATTATAAATGAATCATCAAAGTAAGAAAAATAAAAATGGGTAGTCATGAGAGGAGGATTGATGTTCAAAGGTAAATGACATAGTTTGGGTCTGTGTCCCCACCCAAATCTCATGTTGATTTGTAATTCCCAGTGTTGGAGGAGGAATCTAGTGGGAGGTGATTGGATCATGGGGGCGGATTTTTCTCTTCCTTTTCTCATGATAGTGAGTAAGTTCTTAGGAGATCTGATAGTTTTAAAGTGTGTTGCACTTCCCCCTTCTCTCTCTCTCCTTCTCCAACATGTGAAGACCTGTTTACTTCTCCTTTGCCTTCCACCATGATTGTAAGATTCCTGAGGACTTTGAGCCATGCTTCCTGTAGAGCATGCAGAACTGTGAGTCAATTAAACCTCTTTTCTTAATATATAACCCAGTCTCAAGTAGTTTATATAGCAGTGTTAGAATGGACTAATACAGCCTGAGCTCTGTTTGGGAGCTGGTGAAGGATAAAATGTGTAATTTGTTACCACTTGGTAATAAAAAGAAAAAAGGCTAGAAGGTAGATGAGGGTCAGTCGATCCTTCAAATGTATGATCTTGTAATGATCTGGTTTTATTTCAACAAGGTATTTTAAGTACTTTCATGCTTACAACAAAATAAAATTATTATTTTGATTTATGTCCTTAATTTTTTGTATAAATTAAAAACTTTTAGTTTCTTTATATTATCTCTATAATGGTCTCAAGCATCTGTAGGAAAATGGAAGGTGTAATAGCACAGCTGAAACAGAGTCTCAAAAATAAAATTGCAAATTTAAAAACATCTTTTACTTGGTGTAATAAATCTTATACCCAGTGCAATGAAATTATAATATTAGTAATCAACAGTCTTGGGTTCAATAAGTAGTAGTTCTGTTAAGGACTACCTCTGGGACCTCAAAAAAATAAGCTTTAATCTTTATGTTCACTGCTCTCATCTATGTATATTTAACATCTCTTTTGATCCTTATAATCTATTTAAAATGTGAAATCTGCTGAATTCCTTTTTCAAAAACGGAATTTAACACCAAGTATGTAAAACCATAAATGATTTTTCTTAAGTTAGCAAATCATTTGAATCTCACATCCCACTATTATAATAAACTTAAATTTAAGATAAAACTTACATTTAAGAAAATGAGACACTGAATTCCTAAACATAGTTTTTTAATATTTTCCCCAGGATTCAAATGGTTATATAGAAAAATTATTTCCATTCTCTCTGTTTTAGACATAAAAGAGACATATTCTGCCTTTAGCAAAAATAAAAATGAGACTTCTGCTGTAGAATGACAATTATTGCCAGTAACAGTTGAAGATCCATCATATAGTTTAAACAGCAAATTCGTCGTTTTGGCTGTAGGCATAAATAAAAAAGATAATCACATACTGTGAAAAAGCAGTAATTTTTTGTGTGTTCAAGTTGAAGAAAAGTTTATTGTTTACTGTAAAGCAGATGAAAAAGATAATTAAAATTTAAAATTGTATTACAGAAAAAAATCCATGATTTACAAAATAAATGACCACTGTAATTACAATTGATTTAGATTAAGTGTGGCGCAAATTTCCGGGCAAATATTTTCACAGTTGCTTTGGAATCTGTTACAATAAAATATAATACATTCTCTCATTGGATTATAACATTTCCGACCAATTTACCAAGAAGAAGATGAGTAATTTTCTGTGTGTTTCATTTTTAGAGAGATAAACAAATGATTAGTGAAGATTCTTATATTAAGAAGAAAACATAATTATAGATAATATCTTTTTGATGCTGTAAGCATGTTATATTTTTTACTTAATGTCATAAAAATCAACTTTATAGGTACCATTTTTATCTCCTCATATTACAGAAACTGAGGCACTGAAATATCAAGCAAGATAAATAGAAAGTGTCAAGTTAGGATTTAAACTACAGTTTGATTCCACTCCATACACATTTAGCATCTTACTATATTTCTCAGGTGTTGTATAAAAATTTAAAAATTAGTGTCAATAGGAGCATGAAGATTTCCAGATAGCAGCATTAACTCAAAATAATGCTAACAGTATATGATTTTTCTCATTTTTTACATCAATAACTTATATGTATTTACCAATTATGCTTAATAGATTAGCATAACTGATAATTCTTTATATTCTAAAATTGTGAAATGGACAGAGAAAAAATAAGGAATCATAAATTCAAATCTGCTTTTACTATTGAAATGTTTAAGTTTATTTGTTTACAAATGTGTTGATTATTGTGCTATTCACTAGCGATGTAACAGTTATGAGGACAAAAAGGATTTTGTCTTCCTGGAAGTTAAATTCTAATGGTAAATTTTTAAAAAGAATCAAAAAAGAATAAAGGATATCATAGATTGCAATAAATTATTGGCAGAGATAGTTAAAGGATTATTTGACAGAATGCAGATGGAGAGAATGCTAGCTTCAACAGGGTGATTTATCTGTGAAAACTTGGCATGCAAGCGGAGGAGACTCCCAAGGTAAATGCTGCAAGAAGTAAAGGGAGGCTCATGCCAGTTAGGAGAAATAAGTGAAAGGGGCTGACATTTGAAACCATAGTTTGGTATAGTCAAGAGGCTGGGAAACAAAATGTCTGTAACATAGTGGGATATGGTGACAATGATTCAAGGTGAAATTGCAGAGGTAGCCAGAATAAGACACAAATATCTGTTTGAGAGCCCAATATTTCTTCGGTGGAAATATCTGCTTTTTACACAATGATGGCTTCCTGTCAGATCCCTGTGTTTGGACCCAGCCCTCCACTTACAATTCACTGGTTCACCCTGGACATTCACATTTACGTTTCTAGAAATTTAGAATTAAAATATGGCACGGAATGTCTGGGAATTGTGGAGAACTGAACCACATTCTTAACAGCATCCAGTCCATGAGCTTCTTAAACTGAGAACCCTGAAACACATAAAATAATAATTTGGGACTTTTAAGTATTAAAGAGAAGACAGAATAAATACAATGACAAATTATACCCTTCCCAATGCGCTCTAAGCTGAAAATGTCAAGACAGCCCTTATATATACATACATATATACATATGTATGTGTGCGTGTATATATACATATATGTATATAGATATGTGTGTGTGTGTGTGTGTGTATATATATATATATATATTTTTTTTTTTGAGGAGTCTACTCTATTTCCCAGGCTGGAGTGTACTGGAACAATTTTGGCTCACTGTAACCTCCGCCTCCTGGGTTCAAGCGATTCTTCTGCCTCAGTCTCCCGAGTAGATGGGATTAAAGGCATGCGCCACTATGCCCAGCTACTTTTTGTATTTTTAGTAGAGACGGGGTTTCATCATGTTGGCCAGGCACCTCTCTGGCCTTGAACTCCTGGCCTCTCCACCTGCCTTGACCTCCCAAAGTGCTGGGATTACAGGTGTCAGCCACCGCACCCAGCCCCTCATTTATATATTTTAATGAGACCATAATAATCCATGTTATGTATGGCCACTCTTAAGATCTTTTTCTTGCGCCTTCCCAACATGTGACAAGAATGTTTTCTGGATATTATATATATACACACACACACACACACACACACACACATATATATAAATGAATGATAATTACCTTTATCCTTCTTACAATTTAACTACACTTTTCACAGTGCCTGTGATTTAGGTATTTTATTTAGCTATTTTGCCATGCAAATGATTATCACCATATTTCATCCATCATTACCATATGCTCATCTAATTTTACTTAATTCTTGTATTTGGCACATTACATTTTAAAAACTTAGTTACTAAGCCCATTTCACCTACTTCCTAGGAAGGAAAAAATATATATTTTCTACCTCAAACTGACAGTTTTGTAAAGAACATTTTGGTCTTGAATATCTAGAGGCAAAGTCAATTAGGTTTGGAGTTACAGTAGTTGGCCAACAGGCACGCCACCATGTTATATACCTGTTGTGAGAAAGAATTCCAGTAAGAGGAGTTAAAACCTCTCGACTTGGGATAAATCACTTGTCTTCAGATTTGTATGCCAGGATATATGTAATAACATGTTCATGACTTAAATCTTAAAGATCAGCCCAAAGAACAGTTCCGGATAAAGATGACTGACCTCATGTTTGGCATCCTAGTTATTGTCGCCTTGCCTAGACATTCAAACTTAAGTAAAATATGCTCTTATAAAAAGATAACTGGAACACTGTGCATGAAATTATTTATACTAATTTTATAATAGGAATTTTCAGTACAATAAATGGGCAGAGACTTGATATGTGTAGAAAAACTACCATTAAAGTTAAAGATGCCTCATAAAATAATAACTCTACTTTTTCAACTATAAGCAGATTACTATACACATATATATGTGTATAGTCATTTAAAGCTCTCTTATGTCAGCATTTTGTTATCTCTGAAAATGAAATTAATTCTTGCTTTTCTAAACAAAGGCAGTTTTTATATCCTTTCATATTACAAGTATACAAAGTATTTGACTTCGTCAAAATTACAGAAACTATAAGATGCATAGCAGCATTTACAGTTAGAACATCAGTCAAACATTTTTTTCCTAAACTACATATGTGATAATATAAAGGTAAACTTTAAAAAAATATTTTCTCCTGTCAATACTCATTATATAGTAGAAATATACATGTATTTATATATGTATATTTAAACCATATATGTAGTTTGCATTAGTTTTGTCAAATTTAAACACTATTATTTTTAATTTCAACTTTTATTTTAAATACAGGGGGCACATGTGCAGAATTTTTACATGAGAATATTTCAAGATGCTGAGGTTTGGAATATGGATCCTGTCACTTTGGTAGAGAGCATAGTATCCAATAGGTAGTTTTTAAATTCACACCTCCTCCCTTCATCCTCTAGTATTCCACCTTATCTATTGTTCCCATCTTTATGTGCATATGTGCTCAATGTTTAGCTACCGCTTGTAAATGAGAACATGCAGTATTTTGTTTTCTGTTTCTATGTTAATTCACTTAGGATATGACCTCCAATTGCATTCACTTTGCTGCAAAGAACCTGATTGTATTCTTTTTCTGTGGCTGTGTAGTATTCAGTGGTGAACATGTGCCACATTTTCTTTATCCAGTCTACCATTGATGGACACCTGGGTAAATTCCATGTCTATGCTATTGTGAATAGTGCAGCGATGAACATGAAAGTGTACATATCCTTTTTGTAGAATGATTTATTTTATTTTGAGTATATACCCAATAATGAGATCACTAGGCCAAACGGTAGCTCTTTTAAGTTTTTTGAGAAATCTCCAGAGTGCTTTCTGCAGTGGCTGGACTAATTTACTTTCCCACCTACAGTGTATAAGCATTCCCTTTTCTCCACAGCCTCACCAGCATGTTGTTTTTTGACTTTCTAATAAATAGCCATCTGACTGGTGTGAGATGGTATCTCATTGTAGTTTTGATTTGCATGTCTCTGATGGTTGGTGATGCTGAGCATTCCTTTCTTTAGTGGCCACTCGTATGTCTTCTTAGAAACACTATTTTTAAAAAAGAAATATATATGTATGCATACACATGCACATATATAGGCAAAAATTGGTTGTCATTTTTTTCTTAGTAGAATAATTTATATATATATTTCCTTACAGAAAACATTACAAAAAGGACAATTCTCTCTGAATTGAAAGTAGGGATTAATATTAACCACAGTTAGCATATTTTGTAGAAATTATTATAGACATGTAGCATAATGAATGTATGCAAGATCTAAGATTATGTTGTGTTCCTCAATTAAGGTACCCACAACGAAAATTTAAATCTACTGTGGAACCCTTGTTATTGTCAAAAGTTAAGAAAACACAACAAAGAATAAATGATGTCATATCTTAAGGATTTAGGAAAACAAAAGTTAGTGTTTTTTAAAAATGTGAATGTCTTAGATTGTAAGCCCAATGATTTCTCTGAATGTATGACATTGTAATCACTCAGGTACCCAGGCTAACGTAGCAATCACCTCTACATGTTATTTACAGATGACTGGGTCAACGAGTAGGAAACTTGACCAATTACTATCTGGCTATTAGACATCCTACCTGGAAATGGCATATATAGATATTCTTCAAAGCCAGTCACCTAGTCATATTTGATTTGAAGGAAGTACAGAAGTGCAATCACTCATCTGCTTAGAAGGATATCATAAAATTCTTGACAAAAACAGTGAGTATGCAATATACATGCAAGAGATGTAAGTATAGAAAAAAAGGAAGAAAACTGAGAATTATTTACAAATAAAATAATCTCATATCATAAGTATAAAGAACAAGCAAATAAAAACCACCACTAGAAAATTGAGGAATGTGTAGAATTTAACATGAATAAAATTGCAAAAGTTTATTTTGAGACCTAAGAAGGAATTTGAATATAAGAAGGAACTGTGCTGTTGACACAAAATTTACAGTTTTGTAACGATTTTCTCTCCATAAATTTATCTGCATATTTATTGAAATCACAATACAAAATTCTATTATAGTATGTTTTTAGAAATTGAGAAAACGGTTCCAAAAGATGTAATGGGTCTAGCCAGAAAAGTTTAGCTGGTGAAAAATTAAATAAAATTGGTTTGTGTGATATGCAAAATATGTGACTGGGTATTTTCCATTCTGAGTGAACACAAGTACTAAACCATAAAACGAGAACAGGCTTTTGAATACCCCTTATTATGCGAGGGCTTAATTCTCTAATTATTGGATCACAAGCAAGTCCAAAGGTTCTGACTGAGGAAGAGTGAACACTCTAGGGATTGGGGCAATGGGTATTTACTAACCAGTATAGATGCGTTCAGATGCAATATTTTTACAAGTGAAACAGATGTACCAGGTAATAGCTATCTATCATCCCTGAATGTGTTATTGTGACCAGATTAAAATCTTGAAGGAAAAATTTAATTTAAATATATAGAAATTTATATTATTTTAAGAATTGCATGATAATATAGATTTTTATAATCAACTGGATTATGAAATTAGCAACTTTTTAACAAAACCTTTCATTACAATAATCATTATAATATCATAACCAAATGAATTCCAAAGAGATCAAAGAATTACCTTGTCCAACAGCCACAGAAGCAGTTAGAAATCTCTCTGTTGTACTCTCAGATTACATTTTTAATCAATCACTTTCTCTTCTCCTCAATCAACAAATATCCAAGAAACTATTAATTCTCATCTGAGGAAAATATAACTTTTACCTGCTTACTTTCTGCTGTTTTCACAATCACTTCTCTATTAAGCATACAGATTGACTCTTACGAACTAAATTGTATTTCCCAAAAATCAGTATGTTGAAGTTTTAACTCCCAAACAGTTGGTGGTTGGAGGTGAGGTCTTTGGGCAACAATAAGGTTTAGATGAGTGCATGAAAGTGAGAATCAGTACCCTTCTGAAAAACAGATCAAACAACTTGCTGTTTCTATCCACCTATGAGAACACAGCAAGAAAGCAGCCATCTGCTAGCTGGGAAGAGAGGCATCAGTAGGAATTGAATCTGCTGGCATCATGATCCTGGATTTCCCAACCTCAGAACCAGAGACATAAATACCTGTTGTGTATGTCATTCAGTCTATGGTATTTTGTTATAGAAGCCTTAACTGATTAAAACAAGGACGATTTTAAAAACAAATTAAATAAAAATATTTCCTTACAAAGTCTCCAGTGGATTTATTTTCACTTAAAAGGAAACCTAAACTCCATGCCATGGCTTATAAGAATCTGTGTGATCTGATCCCTATTTAGCTTTTCTTTCATATCTCATGACACTTTTTCATAGCAATCTAATCATACTGGCCTCTGAAGTCCTATTTCACATTGAGCTTCTTCTCATCTCGAAGCTTTGGCATCATTTATACCTCAATCATGAAAAACATTCCACCACCATCTTGCAAAAACAATTTCTTCTCATCGTCTGGATCTGCAGCTAAATGTCATCCCTTCCAACAGTTCCCTGAAAACAAATGAAGAAGAAACATAATGCTGGTATATTTCTTTTATAATACTCACCTAAATCTGTACTTCCATTATATCTTCGTGAACTGGTTTGGATTTGTGTCCCTTCGCAAATCTCATGTCGAATTGGAGGAGGGGCCTGGTGGGAGGTGATTGGATCAAAGGGGGCAGATTTCCTCCTTGCTGTTCTCAGGATAGTGAGTGAGTTCTCACCAGATCTGATAGTTTAAAAGTGTGTGGCACTCCCCTCTTTGCATTGTCTCTCTCCTGCCACCAGGTGAATAAGGTGCTTGTGTCGCTTTCACCTTCTGCCAAGACTGTAAGTTTCCTGAGGCCTTCTAGTCATGCTTCCTATACAGCCCACAGAACTAAGCCAATTAAACCTCTTTTCTTTGTAAATTACCCAATCTTAAGCAGTTCTTCAAAGCAGTGTGAGAATGGAGAAATAAAATTCACATATTTTTTACATTGTTTTGGCTGTGTCCCAAACTGGAATATTACCTATCAAATATTGGTTGGTAGCAATATAATTAAATACAAGGTAAGTTAGCAAGACAGAATCACACTGGTCCAAGATTATTTCCAGAATAAAATGTGACCTTTTATGTGACTTGTTACATTTTATGTTTATAATTAGTCTAATTGTGAATAAAAATAATATAAAACATAACTGTAACTGTAATGGTATTTATTTATCAATAATATATGTGGGCACAAAAAGTGTTATTAGAAAATGAAATATTTGTAATTTCATGTTACAAAATGGGTTGTGCAGACTTTTTAAAGCATCTTTATTTTCCAATATTTCTACTGAATTTAAAATTTCTACTATCATATTTTTAACTTTCATTTTGGGGCAAGTAAGTACTTATTACAGCATTCTTTTATCACATGTACTTAAGAGGCTAAGAATATTAACAGTAATTTTTAATGTTTTATTAGTCTAGCCTTATCTCTGTTTTCTTTAATTTGGACTTATTTTTGTTTTTTTACTTCTGCTTTTGATTTTAGATATTTTCATAAATATGTGGTGAGCCTTAGCTGTTACTTGTATTTAGTAATAGAAAATTAAGAAACTGATCCAAAAAGACCATTTTCTATTCCCCTAACACACAAACACTCAGTAAGATTATCTTTATGAATTTTCTCTTGGGTTCAATACATTTAAAGGGAAAACTTCCAGTATCCTACATTAATTTTAAACCTCCTAGTTACCAATGTTTTCTCTAACATATGAAGAAAGTAGATTGTGGTCTTTACATTTCAAAATTACATATTCAATATCTGTTCTTCTCTGTGACACCTGAGTGCCCTATTTTACCTGACGTCAGGAAATCTTCCCTTTTATCCTTTGCAGGGTATAACCTCCATGCTTCTTTCAGGGGTTTAGAGAAAATTCATTTTTGTAAAACAGATCCATTAGCTTCTTTAAAATCCTTCCACATAATCTTTTCATTTTCATTCTTCATGAAATCTTCACAGCCATATCTTCCTTAGTGTTTTGGAATTTTATGATATAAATTGATTTTCATTTTGTCTTGATTTCAGAACTTTTGGTTCAAATAAGCCAATTCTCATTTATCTTCCTTCCGGATCCCAATATATATTTCCAATTTTTCCTCATCTTTGCTTTTGTTCTTGTCGGCAATACTTTTAAAAATCTCATTATGGTCATTTTAGTAATTTGCGGACATTGTGGGTATAAATGAAATATGTTTAAGACACTTGCTTTAATCAGAGGATTTGTTTTCCTTAGGGACTTTTTATTTTCATGATGGACTAGGTAAAAATAATTCAAACTTAAGGAAAATGTGTATAACACTTTACAAGTATTAGTATAGCTATTATCTATATCTGTATAGAAGGTACATACAAAAATGCTTCTCAAACATGTTAGAAAGTCATCAAGCTATAAGAAGTTTGCTAAATGGAAGGATAATTGTAACATTTTCTTCCTTGTTACA
Organism: Mandrillus leucophaeus; assembly: GCF_000951045.1. Lineage (NCBI taxonomy): Eukaryota > Metazoa > Chordata > Mammalia > Primates > Cercopithecidae > Mandrillus > Mandrillus leucophaeus. The sequence goes on along the minus strand of NW_012101489.1, from coordinate 171,009 downwards.
CCTTTGCTAGCATATGTGTAAATTTTTTAGCACAATGTGTAAATTTCTAGTAGTATTCCACTAGCAAAGATTAAGAAATAAGGACAATTTACTGAAATATAAATTAATAAAGATTATCTGCTTTTTAATAATATTATAGTACAACATTTATTTTAAATACCTTCTTGTACTTTCATCATTATTCTTCTGAGACAATTATTACAAAGAGTGAAAGGAAGTGCTGGCAGACACATTTTCATAATAAATAATTGCCTAGTTTCATGCTCACCATTATTGGACAGAGGCACTATATCCTGAGCTCTACAAGAGGGAACTAATGTATTATTAATAGAGCTTTATACAAACATGTATTCATGACATCAGTTTGTCCTCTTTAACTATACCTCTGGGCACCCTGTGAATCATTTATGAGGTGGCTATGTGCTTCACAATTGAGAAGATTGTAAATTTACCAAGCATGAGGAAGACAGACACACACACACACACAAACACACACACACACACAGTCACACACACACACACACGTGACTTTTCATGAGAAGCAGTATGCCATTTGGTGGAAGATGAATATTTAAACATCTGGCTCTATTAATTAGAAAATGCTTTTTCACATGAATAGATTTTAATCTGGGAGCTGGGAAATAATTATATTAAAACTGTGTATGACGGATTATATATTATATAAATGAGAAAATATATATGACTAATAAACTAAAACTCAGAAAGTAAACAAAATAATCAGACCACACTATCATATGCCATGTATATCAGGAAAAAAAATCCAAAAGCATTAAGACAAGTAGGTACGCTCCTCTTATCAAATTATAAAACAGCACAAAACTACATCATTGAGTACTATACTATCATACAACACGAAATATATTACACCTTCCATAGAAATGCATCCTGTGTGATGAAGAGTCGCAGGTTGTCATAAAAATTGTCTAAATACTGAAATCATGACAGTAATAGATACCCATTTTTGTCTACTTTAAAAGGAAAATATGTTTGAAACACAAGGGAATAATATGTTGTTTAGATTATGAGTAAACACATAATTAAGTTATATTGTGAATATCCTATCTCTCTGACCATCTCTTTTTAAACTGTGATTTATTATTTCCAATAGAAACAAATTTTGCTTATGGATGTTTGCTGTTTTCAGAGACTAATCATAATATAAACTTTTTGCAGAAAAATAATTTTAATAGAGACATCATTATAAAATCTTTCATAAAAATAAGGAAACAATGAACAAATAAAAAGATGATAATTCTAAAAATGAGCAAATAATGGGATATCTTTTCATTGGTTCAATGCAAAGAACACTTTTATTTCTAAATATTTTAGACTACCACATCATATAATTCATGTTGTCAGTATTCATTGAATGAGAATGTACTTAATTTGGTGACATAAATATAAATTTACTTTGGAAAAAATGTATTCATCTCAGCCACATCTACACATTTGAAGAAGAGCAAAACACAAATCTTTAAGATTTTCTAGAACATAGTCAAAATTTTTCAAATACACATATTAAAATACATGACATGAATTCTGTGGTCTCTGGGTGTCCATTGCCCACAAAATATGTTTCTTTCTTCGCCAAAAAAAAAAAATTCAAACTATATAAAAATGCTCGCTTGACACTGAAGTTTACATGGATATTAAAATATGTAATCAAGAAATAGTACTAGATAATTTAATGAAGTCTGTAATGTTTTTATAGTTATCAGAAGTATGAGTCTATAAACATAAAAAATATAGCAAGTTAAAAATCATCTATTGGTAGTAGTACATAACAAAAATATAAGGTCATTTTTAAGGATAAGTCTATTTTACATCAACTGAAAATTTTAAAAATATTTGATTTGTAAATAGTACTTCTGTTCAAGTCAGATTTAAAACTGACATACGTAAATGTTTAAAAATAAGCATTAGAACTCCATTTGCAAAGTTGATAAAAATATCTGAACAGATCTATTCTTTATACATGATATTTAAGTGTAAGTAATTTAACTGCAATTCCTTAAGTTCTTAGAACATCTGAGTCAACTATAAAAAGAACCTATCATTTTGTTGTCAAAATGAGTGATTAAGACTTTTTATTGTCAAGAAAAAATGATTATAATTGTTTTAAACATGATTCTTATATTTTATAATTACACACACACATTACATTTTAAAAATTTTGTCTGCTATAGGAGTCAGGATCCTGGTTATTATGAATAAAAGAATAAAACAGTTGGGAATTTTACCATTTAAAACTTTTATTACTCTAAAAATATAAATGTATCAATTTTTATGATGAACAGATGTGATCACTTACATTTATCATTCCATTAAACCTCAGTAAGGAGGTCATTTTGATGGCATTTCATGGTATACTTAACAATGACAAAATAATAATGATTTTAAAATCAACAGATATGTATTTATTCAATAAACCTGCCAACCTCTTCAACTGTCATACAGTTACTTACATATCTCTTTTCAATCCCTGTCACTTTGCAGAGTAAAAATTTTCCTGGTCTTTCTCAAGCAGATATTCAACATTAGTTAGAAAAATCATTTCTTATGTCTACATAAGATGGAAAGAAAATATTCCAAACACATTAAACAGTCAAGAAATCATGATAGTACTTTCCTAAACACTGTTTGATGTCCAAAGCTTAGCACTCTGCTCAGATCAATATATGTGTACAGCCATGGTGAACACATGAATGAGTCAGTCAATTATTTAAAAGTTCTCAAAATTAGAATAATTTTCAGATTTTTATTTGAGAATAAAATAAAGCTTCTATTGCCTCTTGTACCTTTAAAAACGAAAAGCAGAATTCCACTGAATAATAAATTAAATATTTTAAATGCAAATTTCAGTTTATGTTACATTTTCAGTGGTTAACAGGAATAGTTAATTTTAAGTGAATTCAGAATACAAATATTTTCACAAAAATCAAGTCAAACTTTTAAATTACAGACTTTTCCACAATTTATAGTGAAAATTGAAGTGGGTTGTGGTGTTTTTTAATGAGACTATAGTGCTGTAAAAAGAAGCAAAAGACTGATAGATTGTCCTGCACCGATTTTACTTTTGTTAAAATATAAAAAGTAAAGAGGCTGTTATTATAGACACAAGTTGTATACATCACTCAAAATTTATTT
>NW_012101489.1:138828-167761 GCF_000951045.1 Mandrillus leucophaeus | reverse complement strand
TCCAGTGTATATTTTTACATATTGAATATATGCATATCCATAAGAATTTTATCAAAGTTTAATTGACATGTAAAAGGTTATAGTCATTTAAAGTATACAACTTGATACGTTTGAGAATAAGTATACAGCTGTGAAACCATGACCACACACCAAGGGTATAGATATATCCATCACCTCTTAAAGTTTCCTGCTGCTTCTTTTATTATTTATTTATTTATTATAAGAACAAAACCTAAGATCTACTCTACTAAAAAATGTCAAGTGTACAATACAGTACTTTTAGCTATAGGCATTATTACACTGTATAACGGACATCCAGAACTTATTTATCTTGCATAATAAACTGTAAGTTTGATGAGTAAGTGTTTAATACACATGAGTTCTGTCATATTATCCTATCTCTTACGAACTTGCTATTACCATTTCTTATAATATTTTGCAAAAACATCCATGTTGATACATGTGCATTGGGGATTTCTCTTTTTTTCTCTAAACCAGTCCATTCTTTGATCATGAGGATATCTTTCTTTGATTATGGGTTATGCTCTTTTACTTTTTTATAAATTAATATTCATTATAGTTTGGCCATATTTTTATACCCATTTTGATACTAATCCATTTGTCTTTTTCTTCTTTAAGCATTTAGTACGGCTTTTGTTTTATGAAATTATATTTTGAATATGTTAAAATTGATTAGTTCTTTAAGATACTTGCTTTCTGCTTTTTTAAAACACATACTTACATTTGTCAAGGTAGAAAGGGCCAAGCGCGGTGGCTCACGCCTGTAATCCCAGCACTTTGGGAGGCCGAGGCAGGTGGATCACAAAGTAAAGAGATAGAGACCATCCTGGCTAACACAGTGAAACATCATCTCTACTAAAAATACAAAAAATTAGTCAGGCGTGGTGGCAGGTGCCTGTAGTCCCAGCTACTTGGGAGGCTGAGGCAGGAGAATGGCATGAACCCGGGAGGCAGAGCTTGCAGTGAGCCAAGATCATGCCACTGCACTCCAGCCTGGGAGATAGAGTGAGAATCCATCTCAAAAAAAAAAAAAAAAAAAAAAAGAAAAAGTAAAAAGATTTTCTATTAGCTTTTTCTTTAAATATTAAATTATTTAATTTTCATGTTTGTAACATATTGAACAATTTGATATCGAATTTTGATGCAGGATTTTTACTCCTTAGTTCACCTAAATCCAGGTTATTATCTCATAACCAGGAAAAATTAGGCACATAGACACATTGAAGGGTGAGGAGGACAGAATTTATTAAGGGAAAGGAAAGCTCTCAACAAAGAGAGGGGTCCTGCATGCAGGTTTCCACCTCACAAATTGAATACCAGGGCCACCACCTACGAGTTTAAGAGGCCAGGATCCTCCCCTGCATAAGGACCAAATTCCTGGTGGCTCTTCCCCATTCCCCCAGTGCATGTGGGCCTCCAGTCCACTTTGGGCATGCCCAGGCAAGCCTGCTGTGCAGGTTCCCTTATGTGCACAAAACATCTTGTGTAAACACTTGTGGGGCAGGTTGGAAATCCTCCAGGAACACTTCTCTATCTTCCTAGGCTTTTGGCTGTCTCTTGCCGCTATCACTTTTTTTTTTTCATATTTGTTCAATTTATTTTTTGGAAAAAATACATTAAATAGTCTTTTACTGATTATTTAATGCTTCCGCTACCAAATTGAAGTCTAATATATGTATACTGTTATCTTTCTGATTCTTTATATCATTACATTAGTCTATTTTTAGAATCCTACACAATCGCTTGATTCTAATTAGTGTGTTTTATCATATAGTCTTGATATTTAGTAAAAATGTTCCTCCATTGACGTATATATATTTTTTCTCAGAATGGCCTTGTCTTTGAAAGCCATCGAACTTACTGCTGTTGCATTGTGTTTTGGTTTGTTTTGCTTCAGATGGAAATCTACTTTCTTTCAATCATGTATTTTCAATTTTCTTTTGATCATGTTTTCCGTAATTTTTGGTAGCTTTATTCTTAAATATTTTAGATTTTTGCTGCTCTTTTAAATGGTGTTTCTCTAGATTTTTTATTTTCTAACTAGTTTTTATATATCTCTTCCTCCTTTCCTCCTCCTTCTTCTATGCCATCGCTGTTCCTCACTCTCACTCTGACTCTTGCTCTGGCTCTCTGCCTGTCTTTCTCTGTCTTTCTCAAAGCCTATTGCCTCTGGCATTCATTACTAGTGGTGATGTCAGCCACTGAGTTGTCTTTGTAAAAATATCTCTCTTTTTCCTTCTGCTGCATCACACCTGATTCCAGAAAGAGAGTATTCTGTTTTAAGAGCTCATGTGAGTAGATAGAATTCACCCTTACACTCCAGGATACTCTCCCGATTTTAAGGTCTTTAACCTTAGTCATATCTGCGTCATGTTTGTTGCGTGAGGTAGCATATTCACAGCTTTCAGCCAGTAGGGCATAGGCAGCTTTGGGAGCAATTTTACCTATCACCCACAGTGTAAAAGACAGAATCATAGTCCCAGACTCAAAGTGTAAGTATCACAGGTTTTGAAAGGTACAGAGTATTCAAATGGCCCATAAGAAATTGATAAAGACATAATGAAATAACATGACAGCACATAAACAGCAGTTACTGTGTGTTAGACACTACTGTAAATATCCCATATTTAAGACTCTCAGCAATCATGTGAGGTAAGTATGATTGGTGTCCCGGCTTTATACGTGAATAAACTGAAATGAAGATTAGTCAATACAATGCAAAAATGAAAAGAAGAGAAGAGAAAAAGATGGAAAGAGGAATAAATTAAGTTAGCCTTGATTTTGTTAAAGGGACAAAATACTACATTGTTTCATAAACTGTGTGTTTCACTTCTTTGGTATTAGTCTTTTGTCTAGAAACATTATTTCTCAAATTGATATAATTTCTCTAGCTAGGTTATATTCATAGTTAATCTGCAACACTATTCACTTTCATCTATGTTGGGATACAGACAATTCCCTTTCACCAATGACAGTTATCAATGAAACAGGCAGATATAAAAGAAATTGCTGCTTTAAATTGGAGAAAAAGTGTCACAAAGGATTATTTTTCATATGCGTAACTACTCAAAACAAGACTGTGCAAGATCATTCTGAGTGACAGGAGACATCCTATCAGTCTGAAATATCACAAAAGCAATGATAAAAGCTTTGGGCTATAACACAGTACTGCACTTAAATTAGGTGTACGGTGTATCAGATCTTAAAAAATATTACATAAATACCACATAGTTCGTCGCCAAAGTGAATTGATTATTAAAGGAAATATTAATTACAGTCAGTGAGAAATTAGCGTAGACATTTCTAAAGCAATATTATTTGTGAATGTAGACTTGTTTATTATTGATTTATGTTTTCTGATTTTCTATCAGTGATTCATAGCTGAATTTATTTCTCATTGCCTTATACAGAAATAAATATTTTAAAGAGAAATTCGTTGGTGTATCATATGCAATTCTTCCTTTAATGTTATTTTGATTAAATAGTCATATTAACCCTCATTCGTTCAGAATATCTGTCTCTGAGCTTCTTCACTGTGATCTCACTGCCATAAATAACTCAATTTGTGTATTTCTTACGGATTTGTCTTCCCCACAAAATGCCTTGGTAACAGTCTTCATGTTATCATTTGCAAAATGTTGACTCACAGGAGATATTGAGTATGTGTTTGTTGACTAGCAACAAAATGGAAATGTATTGCTTTCTCTATTATGAAGAGAAAGTGAGACGGAGAAAGCAGCTGGAGTAGAACGGTATTTAAATGAGAAAGAAATATGTCCACAAGGAAGTGATCAACAATCCTACATGCTGCAAAGTGATTAAGGAGAGTAAAGATCAAGAGGATGCAGAAGCCTGATTGTAACTGGAAAGAAAGTTAATACATTCTGAGGAGCAGCATGAGGTGTAAACGACAAATTCATACATTGTGTAGGAAACAGAGGTGAAAAACTGGTTACAGAAACTCAGTGCACAGCAAGGGCAAATAAGCTTGTTTGCAAGGTATAAGTCTTCTGTTCATGCCAAAGAAAGAAAATGGTACATTATGTAGCAGGAATGGAAAGAGAAAGAACCTGTGAAATTTATTTTTATGGAAATTCATTGAAGTGTTTTTGTACTTTTATTGTATATTTTATGTGAAATAATATTTTCCTAATTGACTCAATAATTTAATAAAAATTGGCATCACATATGACTAAAGAGTAAAGAAAATGCATTCATAAATTATTTAGTGATTTATGTGTTTGTTGTTTATTTATATTGTGTCGCATTCACAAAGGAATTGAGACGGTTAGTGACAGCTAATATTTGCACATCACCTTCTTAGTTACAAAATATTTTACATAAACATTTAGACCCACTGAAATCCTATTGTGAGAAAGGAAAGAAAAAAAACTCTTTCACAAGAGGGTACTGAAAGTCAGTTCAGAGCAGAAAATATGTATGGGACATTTACCATTTGGTTGCAGACTCTATGTTAGGTAATATCCTACCGAAGTGCCTAAGATTTCCTGTTCTGGATAAGCATACATTTTAATGAAAGAAACAAACATATAAATGGGCAAACTCCAATGTAGTCATTAAAATAAATGTATATGCAACATGATATGAGAGTAAAGAAGGGGAAGAACAATATAGGAAAAGCTTTCCGGAGGGATTGATAATTAATTGAAAGTGTGGGGAGGTGAAAAATTATAAAATAGACGGCAGGTCTGTGTACTTAGGATAACTTTTTGCCATTATTGTAAGTTGTACTTATATGAAAGCTAACAGATTTATGATACTAGGTATTCAATTTTATTTTGAACGTTATGAGCTTAAGGTAACTGAGACAGACAGACATGACATACAGCAGGTATGAGGACATAAATGCGGTACAAATGTAGGATGCGGTCAGGGAGAAGAGAAACACCAGGCCGGAGTCATTAGGGAGTCATTAGCATATTGATGGAATTTTCAATCAGCTGTGTAAATTAAAACAACAGAAAAAGTACAAAAAAATTGGCACAATAGTGAGATGATGGATATGTTAGTTCGCTTCACTAATCTCTTTACTATCTATGTGGATCCTTTAACATGTTGAATACCCTAAATATACACAATAAGTTCTGCTAGAAAGTAAAGCACAATTGACTAGTTTACAATTCCTCGTAATAAAAAATGTTCAAGGGTCAAATATGGGGGTCAAAACCCATAAAGTGAATACAAAGGACTGGGGGAAAAGCAGACAAAATAATGTAAGAAGAAAGCGTTTTTAAAATGAGCATCAAATGCATCAGAAATTCTCAGTAGATGTATACTGAAGAATCTGTTCTAGAAAATCAGCAGTAATATAATGAAAGAAATAGAAGCTGAGTTAATATATTTGAGTATGGGAAGTGAATAGTGAAGCTCTTACCGCCTGGATGAGTCTTATAATACTTGGCTGACAGAGGAGTCAAAAAATACAGGAAACCTAGAAGAAAAATGTAAGGAGGCTATAAAGAGGCAATTTTGATAAGAAACCCAAATGACTCACATACATAACTGATGCATTGAGTCGGTCGGCTTTAATGGGGCAAAAATAAGAAATGACTTTATTTTTATTCCACTAGTATGTTCAGTCAGGCTCCGCCAAATTTCTCACATCTACCCTTCAATGATCTCTAGGAATCCTGGAGCCTTTACTTTTATTTATATGATTAGTCTTATTTTGGTGGCTGCTACTTACTTTCAGATATAATAAGGTTCTGTTCACCCCTGTCTCAAACTTTAATCTCACAGCAAATAAAATTTTTCTCTATTATTCTGGGCTCACACAAAAACCATAGCTTAGCTTCCTTCAGACGGGAAGATATGGGAACACGATATAGAAAACAAAGGGGGCAAAAGCATTTCATTTATGTGATGCAGAAAGTAATTTTCACTTGGATATCAATGCTCTTTGTAAACAGAAAGTATACTTTTCTATGCAACACATTGAAGATACATTCAGATAAGCTTGAACGGTTCTGCAGCTAATCAGTTAATAGTCTCCCATCCTTATAGGTAAGTCAGAGTTCTCCAAGAGGCTGCCATACAGACCCTTCTCAAACCTCGAGGTGACATTCTCAGGAGTTGTGGAGGACGGAATCTCGAGTCCAGCTCCCATGAATAATCTCTGTCCACATCAGGGGTCTGTGAAGTGTAACTTTTTAAGTTTTCTTGTGGCCTCCAAAAATGTAAATAGAAAAGCCTGAAGACAGTAACATATAAATACCTGCAATCGAGCTATTACTGACGTTTGAATTAACAGAGTAGCAGTCATATAGAGAACTTTACTTCTTTACATGAATTACTTATCATCTCACCCCAACTTTGGCGGAGCCACCAGTGCAGAAAGAGAGGCGGTGGAAGAGACAAAAGAATAAAAGAGCCAGTGTTTCTCTTCCCTTTCCCAGATCCTTAGGCCCAGGTGCAGGTATTGAAATGGGAGGAGTTGCCTTATCCGCCTCACAGGACTTGTGAAAAGGGTGTGGCTTACTTCTTTGGCGCCCTGCTGCTCCAACCCTTATGGGCAGCGTGCAGACGGGCAGGTCGTGGGGAGCGTTTTGGGCTCCATCCCCACAGCGCGTGGAGGGTTGAATGTTTACAGCTCCGGAAGCCACAGTGGGCGTTGTGTTACAGTGTGCTCTTTCAGTTTTGCCATGACAAGGTGGCTTGTGTTAGTTAGCTCTGCCTTATCGCTAGGACAGACGGCGTTCTATTTCCCAGGCTTTTAATCTAGTGTACAAGAAAAATCGCATCGCACGTGGGCTTGGAGGATAGGCGCAAGGTTTTATTGAGTGGTGGAAGTAGCTCTCAGTGAGACGGAGGATGGGGAGGCCAGAAAGGGGATGGAGTAGGAAGGTGGTCTCCCCCTGGAGTCTGGTCACCCAAAAGCCGGATTGTCCTCCAACTGGCCCCAGCCGAATTGCAGGTCATCCCACTCTTGATGGCCTGCTGGCATCTGCTGGTGTCTGTCAGTGTGCTCTTCTGCTCCTCTGCTCCTCTCGATGTCCAGTCCCTTGTGTCTGTGCCTGCTAGGGTCTCCCTTTTTTTTATGCGCACAGGATGCGGGGCGTGGCAGGCCCCAGTGGTCTTGGAAAAAGCAACATTTGGGCGCGAAATCAGGAGTGCCTATTCTCTTGTTAAGTCTGGCACACAAGCTTGATGGTGGAGCCCTTGCCAGGGACCCCGCCCTTCTCTACCCAGCCCTTCCCTCCCCCTCCTGTATCACTTCCCCCTCCTGTATCATTACCAAAGGGAATTGGGGGACTTTGAATAGGATGTGAGAATAATGTCTTAACCAGAACTGGATTGAAAGTTTTAAGACTTAAAAATGCACCGAATTATCAAATGGGACAGATTTAATAGCAGAAAGTGACTGATGCGCTAAATATAGGATCCGATTGTCCTGGGAATTAAAATCAGAGATCTCTAAGGTCCTGTCAAGTCCTACCTCCTTCGCTGAGCCTTCCTTACCCAGATCCATCACAGCATCATGGAGAAGTTACCTGCAGTTTAACACACAATTTTACTGTGGTCTGTTCTGTGTATTTTGCTCTGATAGCTTTAATCCTTTCATTTATTTCATATGATTGTGACCATCCCAGTGTCCCCAGTGCGATTGTGAGCTCTTTGAAAATGAGAGCAACGTGGATAAATAAAGGAGAGGAGGATTCCAGATGAGGATAACAGTGCTAGCAAAGCATCAGTGGGTGTTGGAATGGCTGTGACGTCTTTGTAGAATGGTGAAGACACATCTGGCTAGACATTCAATGAGATTATGTTTGCAAAATTCCTCTGCAAATTATAAAGCACCTATCAATCAAGGCATTAAAAAAATAAAAAAATAAATAAATAAATAAATAAAATCAGAGATCTCAGCAAAGATCAAGTTTTAACAAATAATCTCAAGGATATAGGTAAGCAGGAGGGTCAGTTAGGCATAAATATGTCTGGGAAACCAGACCTTCACCTTTCCATGTCAGATATACCTCTGGCTGAGGAGAGATGCAGGCTCTAATAAGGTTTGTAAGGTTCCTCACACAGTGGCAAACATTTAGATTACGATACATCTCCATTTTATATCAGATAATTGCTTAGATTACATAGAATTCTCCAGGCTATCATGTTTCAGAGATCCTATGTGCTATTTATTTACTATTTACTATCTGATACTATGTAATACTATTTAATACTATTTACTGTTTAATACGATTTACTATTTAATACTATTGGTTATTTTTTCTTAAGCAGAAACAATAAGGGTCTTTTAAAGGTAAGCTTTCTTCATCTTGGCAAATATCATTATTATTTAGTGTTTTAACTGCTCTATTGAGATAATCTTTGACATATAAAAGTTATACATATTTATGATACACAACTTGCTGTTTTAGTATACATGTACATTATGAATGAACATCAGAATCAACCTAATTAATATCTTCATTATCACTATATAGTTATGTGTGTGTGTGTGTGTGTGTGTGTGTGTGTGTGGTGAGAGGATTATGATCTGCTTCCTTATCAAATTACAAGTATACAATGCAGTATTGTTAACTATTACCACCATGATGAACATTAGAGCTCCAGATATTATTCATATTTCATAACTGAAACTTTGTACTCTTTGCCAACCTTACCACCACTTCCCCCTCCGCTTAGCCACTGGCAACCACCATTCTATTCCCTGATTCTATGAATTTGGCTGTTTTAGCTTTGAAATACGTGAGATCAGGTAGTATTTCTCTTTTTGTATCTGGCTTATTTCACTTATCATAATATCCTTCAGCTCCAAACATGTTGAAACAAATGGCATGATCTCCTTTTTTAAAGGCTGAGTGCTGTTCAGTGCATAAATACATATGACATTTTCTTCATCTATTCATGTAGGTTTTTTCCATATCTTGACTATTTTGAGTAATGCTCCAATGGACATGGGAATGCAGATATCTCTTTGTGATCCTGATTTCAATTCCTATGGTTATATACCCAGAAATGAGATTGCTGGACCATATGGTAATTCTATTTTTAACTTTTTGAGGATCATCCATGCTATATTGCATAATGCTTGTACTTACCTTCCAACCAGGAGTGTATAAGGGTTCTATTTTTTTACAGAAATCTTTCTAACACTTGTTTTCTTTTTTCATTTTGGTAATAATAATCATCTTAACAGATATAAAGTATATAAGGTGATAGCTCTTTGTGGTTTTGATTTGCATGTCCCTGATGATTAGAGATGTTGATTGAGCACCTTTTTAATACATCTGTTAGCCAATAAATGTCTTATTTTGTGAACTGTCTTTTTAGGTCTTTTGCCCATTTTTAAATTGGGTTATTTGTGTTTATGTTATTGAGTTTTCTGAGTTTCTTATACATTTTGGATATTAATCCCCCACCAGAGGTGTGGTTTGTAAATATTTTCTCTCATTCTCTAGATTGCCTTTTCATTTTTTCAATTGTTTCCTTTGCTGTGCAGAAGGTCTTTAGTTTGATGTAATTCTCTTTGTCTATTTTTGCTTTTGTTGATGTGCTTTTGGTATCATATCTGAAAAATTATTGCAAAGAGGAATGTCAAAAATGTTTCCTCTGTATTTTCTTTTTTGAGGAATTTTACTGTTTCAGGTCCTTCATTGAAGTCTTTAAGCAATTTTGAGTTGATTTTTGTGTATGGTGTGAGATAAGGGTTCAATTTCTTTTCTTTGCCTGTAGATATCCACCTTTCCTAGAACCATTTATTAAACAGATTATTCTTTCTCTATTGTATGTTCTTGGCAGCCTTGTCAAAAATCAGTGGACTGCAAATACATGGGATTATTTCTGGGTTTTCTAGTGTGAAGACAAGAGGGATTTTTATTTTAAATGCTAATCTGTCATGTATCTCCTGACCAACCCTGAGTCTGGGAGTGCTTCCAAAATGTCTAGTTGATGTATTATCCTTTATGGAGAAAAATCTATTCATTGTAAATTATCTCCCAAATAACTCTTGATGCTCTTGCAGAAATTATAGTCTTTGACACCCATAGCCACCTACACATTCCTTCTAGAGCATGTGTACTTTCCACAAAATAAAAGCCTTATGTCTTGGGGGTTTCAGTGTGGAGATCTTGTCTTGCAGCTGCCAAAGGCCCTGCTTATGTTTGTAAGTTCCCCTAATAAATGACCCAAAACCAACAAACAGGACTTTTCTGCCTTCTTTGGTTTCTCAGCTCCTTCTGTATTTGGGGGTCCTCTTGTACACACAGCACCTTCATGGAAAATTTATTTTGTTCAATTGATTAATGTTTCTGTTTTAATGTTAGTATTATACTGTATTAATTAGTATAACTTTTTAATATAATTTGAAATCTTCAGTTTTGTTCTTCTTGTTCAGTAGTTATTGGGTATGTGGATCATTGTGATTCCATAATAATTTTAGCATTTTCTTTTTTCTATTTCTGTAAAAAATGTCACTGGGGTTTATAGATTTGATTCTATTGGATTTGTAGATAGCTTAGGGAAGTATGAATATTTTTCACAATATTCATTCTTCCGATACATGAATATGGAATGTCTATTTATTTATATATTTTAAAATATTCTTAATTGAGATTTTATAATTTTGCTATACAAGTATTTCACCTCTTTGGCTCAGTTAATGCCTTTTTTTTTTTTCTTTCAGTTGCTAATGTAAATGGGATTATTTTTTCTTAATATTCCTCTTCAATAATTCATCATTAGTGTATAGAAATGCAACAGACTTTTATGTTAATTTTGTTTCCTGCACATTTACTGAATTTGTTTATTAGTTCTAATAGGTTTTGTGTGTGTGTGAGGGAGTCTTTACGATTTTATTCATATGATTATGTAATCTATAAAGAGATAATTTTACATCTTTGTTTCAATTTTGAATGCATTTTATTTCTTTTTTTCTATTCTCATATCATTTTACTTCTGCTCTAATATTTGTTATTTCATTCCTTCCGCTAATTTGGCGTTTAGTTTGCTCTTCTTTTTCTAATTGAGTTGTAAAGTCAGGTTGTTTAACTGAGATCTTTCTTTTTTTTAATGTAGATGCTTAGTCCTATAAACTTCCCTCTAAGCACTTTTGATATATGCTGCACGTTTTGGTAAATTGTGTTTTAGTTTTCATTTGTCAAAAGGTATTTAAATTTCCCTATTTACTTAATGGTTGTTCAAGAGTGTGTTAGTTTCCACATGTTTGTAATGTTTTCTAGGGTTTTTTTTTTTTCTGTTATTAATTTCTAGTTTCATTACAGTGTGGTCTTAAGAAGATACTTGCTATAATTTTAATCTTCTTTAATATGTTTAGACTTGTTTTGTGACCTAATCAAAACCAATTCTGAAGAATCCTGTGCTCTTGAAAAGAACATGTATTCTGCTCCTGTTAGATTGAAAGTTATGTGTGTGTCTGCTATGTCCATTTGGTCTACAGCATTGTTCAAGTCAGCTATTTCCATGTTGATATTTGGCCTGCATGATCTGTCTGTCATTGAAGGTAGGGTAGTAAAGTCTCCTGCTACATGTATTGCTGCCTATTTATCCCTGTAAATCTCTCCACATTTGTTATACATATTTAGGTGCTCTAATGTTGGTGCTCTAATTACTCTAATTGTAATAATTACAATTATTTTATCTTTCTTTTAAATTGAAATTTTTATCATTATATAATTATCAACTTTGCCTCTGGTAAGTTTTGTACTGTGTGTCTATTTTTTTCTGGTATAAATATAGATAGCCCCGCACTCCTGCTCTCTTATGGGTGCTATTTGCATAAAATATCTTTGTTCATCCCTTCACTTTCAGTCTATGTGTGTCTTCATAACTAAAGTCTTCCACAGACAGCATGTCATTGGGCCTGGTTTTAAAAAAGAAAAAAAACAATTAAACACTTATAACTTTTACTTGGAGAGTTCAATCCATTTACATTTAAAGTTATTATTGATAGTTAAGAATTTACTATTGCCATTTTGTTAATTATTTTGTGTTTGGAAATTCTTTCATCCCTTTCTACTTCTCTTGCTGTATTTTTCTTTTTAATTGATCATTTTTATAGTGATTTTGTTTTATTCTTTTGTCTTCATCTTTTTTAAAATTCTACATAGATTTTTCTTTTGTGGTTACCATGAGGTTTGTATATATCTTCCTGTAGTATAAATATCTGTTTTAATTTTGTAACAATTTAAGTTCATTTGTATTTTAAAACTCTGCACTTTTAACCCCCTCCCAAAAACACATTTTGATTCTTAGAGTTTACTTTTTTCATACTGTGAATATGTTACCAAATTTTATTGGTCATATTTTTACTCATATTTTTCCATTGACATGAGATTATAGGTGGCAAAAATATTAGTGAAGTTTATCTCATTTATGTTTTTTCCTCCTCTCTGGAGGTATTATCCCACTTTAAGAGAGTAGATGATATTCAGACAAGTTTCCTTAACCCCAGCTTCTCAAACAAAAGGCTCTGAAATTTTCCCATGATGTCATTAAAGGTAATAAATAAGCAAATTTAATAAAGCATGTTTAATGGAAGAACTCAGTGTGATAAAAAAGAGTATCAAGAGGATAAAGTCTAATGTTCAAGGAAATGCCATTTAAACTGAGATTCTACTTCAAATCCAGAAGAATGGCAAAAGATAAGAAAGTTATACAATACCCATGTGTTAATCCATTTGTGCTACTATAACAAAATACTATCAACTTGATAGCTTATAAACAAGGAAAGCTTATTTCCGAAGGCTAGAAAGCTCAAGATCAAGGCAGATTCAGTGTTAGTAAGGGCTTATTCAAGGTCTATAGATGGTGACTTCTCATTCTGTCTTCACAGGGTAGAATGGCAAATGAGCTCCCTTTCACCTCTTTTATAAGGGTACTGATTTCATTCATGATGATCTAATAGGCTTCCAATAGCTTGGGGTTAGAATTTCAATATATGAATTTGGTGGAGGGAGGCAAACATTCAGACCATAGCACCAAGTACTGGATAAGGTATGGACAAATGGAAACTTTTATGCATTGCTATTAACATAATATGACCTAGAAATCCCACTTTGGAATACATAGCCCAGAGGACATTTTGTGTTGATTCAAGAGATGATAGGTCAGAGAATGTTCAGTGAAGGATTCTTTGTTTCAGCAGTGAGTAGGAGCCAGTCTCCATGCT
This sequence comes from Mandrillus leucophaeus, assembly GCF_000951045.1. Taxonomy (NCBI): domain Eukaryota; kingdom Metazoa; phylum Chordata; class Mammalia; order Primates; family Cercopithecidae; genus Mandrillus; species Mandrillus leucophaeus. The sequence goes on along the minus strand of NW_012101489.1, from coordinate 154,572 downwards.
CATTTCTGAACAGCTGAGCAAGAAAAATGTAGTAAACATCATTATAGAATTTTATATGACAGAAGCAACAAGCTAGATGTAATTAGCAATATAGCTACATATTCACATAATGTTAAATGAATAATGAGGTTAGAATAGCAAAATATCATTTATGTATATTTAAATATATGTAATGTACATATAAACCTACATATTTTACAAGGACACATATTTTTCCAAATATGTAAATACGTGTTTGACTAAATGTCAGTGGAGAGCAAAGTATATTTATGTATAAAAGTGATATAATTAACAATACTAAATATAAAAATAAGGGCATTATGTGAATGGTAGTAATGTGTTCCTCACTAATAAAAATTATTGACTCAATTGTTTGTATTTGTGGCATAAAAATTAATGAAAGAAGAAGGATAAGGAGGGAGGGAAAGAGAGCTGTAGCAGTCTATACCAAAGGGTAGATGGTAAAGCAAATGAAGGTTTTATTTTCATGATTTATAGATATAGTTGTTGCTATTTTCATTTCATTTCCGAAATATGGGAGATACAATTATCTGTTTAGAATGAAGAAAAGTAAACAGTAGAATAAACATTGACAATATGGAAAAGCATGTCTCAAAGCGTTAAAGTAAGTTTTTCTAAAGTAAAAAGTTATTAGGTGGACAATTTAATATGGGAATACAAAAATTCTGACTCTAAATCCAGTATTTTTTCTAACATATTATAAGTTGTTGATATGGCTTGGCTGTGTCCCTACTGAAATATCATCTTCATTTCCCACATGTGGTGGGAGGGACCTGGTGAGAGGTGATTGAATCATGGAGCTGAGTCTTTCCCATGCTCATGAGACCTGATGGTTTTATAAAAAGGAGTTTCCCTGCACAAGCTCTCTCTTTCCCTGCTGCCATCCATGTAAGATGTGACATGCTCCTCCTTGCCCTCTGCCATGATTATGAGGCCTCCCCAGCCACGTGGAACTGTCAGTCCAATAAATCCTTTTACCTGTATAAATTACCCAGTCTCAGGTATGTTTTTATCAGCAGCATGAAAATGGACAAATACAACTGTATACACATAAATGTAAAATAATGCAAAATTAAACATACATAGAGTCAATTCATGTTGAAATCTAATTTGTTGATCATCAGTTTTCATATTTATTTTGACTTACTGTCCAAGTTGATTTCCTCAAATATGTATGATCACAGGAACATTTTTATTGTTGTAAGAACACTGAACATGAGATATACTGTCTTAACAAAATTTTAAGTGTATAATATAGTACTGTTAACTATAGGAAAAATGTTATGTGGCAGATCTGTAAAATTTAATCATCTTGCATAAATTAAACTTATTCATGAAAGAGTATACAAATAGGTCCATAGAAAAAAATGGGGAGCCTGGCATCATTATATCCCACTATGTCTCTGAGATTTGTGATCAATCACATATGACATCCCTAATCTTATTCCTTGTTTTTTGTGATGTATAGTAGACATTTCCATATAATGATAATCAGATGGAATATACATTTATACATCTGTTTTATGTTTTATTCATTCACAGATGTATGCCACATAAAACAACCTAAAGCATATTTAATTTTTATTAATAGCTGAAGTATAACAAATTTTTTCTCAATATTTAACATAATGTGTCTGTACATTGGGGTTATTTTTCCTATTTAACAACATTCAGGTAGGCAGAAAGATCAAGTAACAAATTCCTCTGAGATCAGCTTTCAAATTTTCTATGCCTTTAATTATAGTGCCTCAGTGATTCCTGCTCCCAACCCCTTGCCTGGGAAATGTGAGACTGGCTGGTAGTTGGCTTCCATGGAGAGTAGAAAGAGAGTTTTCAGTGCAGTCAGCTGAAGCCCAGGTTGAGAGAAATGTCAAAATGGCACTGGTAGGTCAACATACATACATCATCCCATGTCAATTGCATTAAGTAATCATTTTAAACAGGGAGAAGATGAGAAGGATTGGGAGAGATGCCCAGAATTACTCTGCAGTTCTGTTCAATCATTTCAGAATATATTTTAAAAATTCCTTGACACATTAAAGTGAAATATAATAGCACTGAAGTAATTTAATTTACATAAATATATTGTTTTTTCCTCCCATGTAATGCTGTTTTTCATCCTTTCAATCAAATCTCTGAGAGTCCCTTTCCAAAGGGTAAAATAATAGGCCTCATTAATTTCCAATAGCACTTTATAATTGTGTACATAATAAGTATATACAAAAATTTATTAGAATGAATATGATCATTTAGCAAGATACAGTGTGTTATGTTATTGTACAGTATTTAAATGTATATTCCATTAGTAAAAAATAATTCAGTATACGAAAATATAAAATTAACAGCATATCTAAATATCAGAAACAAACAGGCAAAATAATCTAAGCTTAAAAAAACTGTTTATAATTGCATCAAACTGTCAAATAGCAATAAGAACTAAAAATAGTGAGAAAAACTTTATAAATCCTGAAACATCACAGAATAAACTAAAGAGGACCTACATAGGCCAGACACGGTGGCTCACGCCTGTAATCCCAGCATTTTGAGAGGCTGAGGCAGATAGATTACCTGAGGTCAGGAGTTCAAGACCAGCCTGGGTAATATGAGGAAACCCTGTCTCTACTAAAAATACAAAAATTAGCCAGGCATGGTGTCAGGCACCTGTAGTCCCATTTACTAGGGGGGCAGAGGCAGGAGAATGGCTTGAGCTTAGCAGGTGGAGGTTTCAGTGAGGCAAGATTGTGGCATTGCACTCTAGCCTGGGCAACAGAGCAATACCCACGTCCCGCCCTCTCCCCCCCCCCAAAAAATGAGGACATACATAAATGGAAACATGTTATGCATTTGAATATTTAATATTTTAAATGATTTTATTTTTAGCTATTTTAGTTCATGGCATTTGTGCTATCCCAGTCAAAATCTATATAAGTGGATGTATTTGCATTTATAAGTATGTATGTATATGTGAAACTAGACAAACTAAATCTAAAATTATGGGAAAAACTGACATAATGGAATAACTATAATGAAAAACAATTCTTATATCACATCTGTAGTAATTAACCATTAGATAATCTGACTAATGATCTTGTATAGAGAGTGCAAAATCTGGACAGTGGAAACATGTATACTTAATTTATGACGAAAAAATGGCATTGCAGAGAAGTAAAGAAAGAACAATGTTACCAGTAAATAGCTTTAGTCCAATCCACTACTATTAGAAAAAAAGGTTAATTTTTCTTAAAAAATAGTTTTTCTCGAAAGAGAAAATTAAAAGTAACTTCAAAACCAATAAAACTCTAGAGGATAACATGAGTTATGTTGCTTTTAAGTAAGTTTGACTTCTAGAACCATGCAACTGATAAAGCTGACTATATTAAAACTAAGAATTCTATCAGACAACATAATTAAGTGAATGAAAAGTTAATATACAGTACAGGAAATTATTTGCAACTGCTCTAACAGCATAATTATTTGTAGTACATATTTCAATATAAAATACAATTAAGAGAATAAAAAGTCAAGATACAGTATAGGAAATTATTTGCAATTGTCTCTAACAGTATAATTATTTGTGACATGTAAGTTATTTTTAAAAAGGTTCATATCCTGACAATAAATAGCTCCTATTAAGCAAAGAGAAAATAATTTTTTAAAAATGAGAAAAAACTTAAGCTAGCACATCAGAAAACAGAATATTGAACTCATCAGAAACATAGGGAAAAAGTCCACAACCTTCTTGGGATTCAAAAATATTCAAAAGAAAAACGTAATGTGATATTATTATAAAACTTCATATTAAAACAGTGCTTACTATCAAAAGTTACTTTACTAGGGAGAATGGATGGGAATAGTCATTCATTTTGGTGGGAATGTAATTTAGGTAACCATGGCAATGCATTTGGCAATATCTACTGAAGTTTAACCTATCCAAATTTTAAGATGAAGCAATTCCACTGCTAGATGGATATTTAATGATAATGAGTGTACTTCTGCATTGAGACTTGTAAAAGAATCTATTAGCATTAAATAAGATACCACACAAATGTCCACTAACATTAGAATATATTAAAATTTTGAGAAAAAATATCCTCTAGTATAAAAACGAACAGATGACATCACATGTAACAACACAGCATAGTTAAATCCCACAAATGCCAAGTTGAGCAAGATAGCCAAGAAAACTAATGTCTGAACCCATACTGTGCATTTCCAAAAATAGCCAAAACAATATTTGGTTAGAGGCTGGGTTTGTGCTCACATTTTGGGGGCAAGGAGAGCATAGTGATTGGAAGATGCATGAAAATGTCTTTGAAATTACTAAATTTTTATGAGATTTGGTCAGGTTATATGTGTTTATTTTTGAATAGTTCATTGTGTTATGAAATGTCCTGTGTACTTTTTCCTATATGTCTTATAGTTCACAAGAAAAAAATTAAATAATTTTAAAAAGTGTTTTTAATATCTACATCAGGCTACTACTATTACTTTACTGTGAAATGTTGTGGGGTTTTTAAAACATCTTTTTTTCCCTCTTCACTCCTCACTGGAAAATTTCAGAAAACAATTATGTACTTTGAAGAGTTATATGAAATTTAAAGCTAGACACCTCTATTGAAATCTACATTTGTGTCCCAATATTTTGAAATAATTTTTATGATATACGTTGATTTGTAGTTCATTATGACTCAGGTTATTTTCTGTTGTTGCAGTTGATCCACTGAGTACAATAGAAACTTTAGGAACATTTTAATGGAATTACAGAGCCAATTTTAATTGCTGTGTGTGATTTAATTTATCTTCCATTAGATACTAACTTTTAAGTATCATGCTTTCTTTATTTTAATTTATTATTATACTTTAAGTTCTAGTGTACATGTGCACAACGGGCAGGTTTGTTACATATGTATACACGTGCCATGTTGGTGTGCTGCACCCATTAACTCGCCATTTACATTAGGTATATCTCCTAATGCTATCCCTCCCCGCTCCCCTCCCCACCTCATCAGAGGCCCTGGTGTGTGATGTTCCCCATCCTGTGTTAGGTGTTCTCATTGTTCAATTCCCACCTATGAGTGAGAACATGCAGTGTTTGGTTTTCTGTCCTTGCAATAGTTTGCTCAGAATCGTGCTTTCTTAATTCAGTAAAAGTTTATTCTTAGCAACATTTTCTATCATTACATGAAATGCCTACTTCAATATTCCACAGTATAAGTAAAACTACCTCCAATGCCTAAACTCTCAAATATCATATTTTGCTTTTGGAAACAAAATTATCATCTGAAACATTCACAGTTTTTTCACAACTACACTAAACAAATCTCTAAAATTTCAAATGCAATCTGTAGTTATTTCTTCATAAATATATAACAATAGTAACAGAAAATTCAGCTACAATCTCATATATTTTTATTGATACAAATTCTAAGTCTTTTCTTATAATAATCATAGAGTGATGAATCTTCATGTAATCATAATTTAACTTTCTAAATGAATATGTAGATAAAACCATCATTGTTCCTAGAAAAAGCCTACAAATAATTTTATTGGTTGCATCCCAATGTTTTAAGAAATGCTTCTTCCCCAGGATGACAAACAGGGAATAAAGTTAATGAGTTACCACAAAGTATCAGTTCTTTCTCTTTCTACTTGTCTGGTTTTAACTACCCCCATCATTAAAACAATGACCAGGAAATGAAGAAATTAAGGTTGATCAGAGAAAGGAGTTATTTAAAGAAAAATAGTGGCATGTAAAGTTACTTTATCACTGACTGGTAAGGAAGTTAACTTGTACTAAAAAAAAAAAAAAAAAAAGAAAGAAAAGAAAATGAAGGAAGGACAGAGGTTTGATAAACAGATACAATCAACAGAAGATAAATGACCACAGTGCTAAGACTTGATCACTTATCAGCTTCTGAGAAACATTTATTCTCAATGAAGCCTACTGAGTTTTTCACTATTTTGAGTCAAATCTTCACACAGTTTTATTGTTTTCTCAAACCCAACTAGGAAATGTGAACAATAATACAAAGTTACCCATTTAATAAAAAATTTTCAGAAACACATACATTCATGCACACATAGAGGTAAACACTTTCCTTCCTCCTCACTTTAATTCAGGTAGGTTATCATTGTATTATTTTCTATTATTGTATTTATTACTTATTATTAATACATTTCTCCCACTTTAACACTGAGTGAACAGAATAACCAGAAGCTGCAAAATGAAAAGAACTGAGTTCTATTTATTTTAGTTAACCTGATACCTTGAGCAAATTTCTTCCTCAGTGAAATATTCTTTTTGTTAAGTGGGAGGCTAAAGATCATGTTTGTGAAAGCAGTTTGGAGCAAAATGTGATGGTGATAAGAATCTGAGAGGCCTCGTTTTGAATCTTTCTATATCATAAGATACATTGGTCCAGTCACCTTTTTTGTTCAGTCTGAATGTTATTGTGTATGAACTGCAGATTATAATACTTATACTATTTATTCTGCAAATTCAATGTTATACTTAGTATATTGCCTGACATCAAATATGTGGTCAATAAATGTAACTTTCTTCTCATCCACTGTTTAAAATAAAGTATAAATTTCTCATTGATGTGCCAGTTTTAATGTCATATATTAAAATATCTTTGAGTTTAGCAGTCATACATAAAATTTTTAATATATTTATTGTTAGGTTTCAGGATTTACCTGTATAATTAAAAATAATATTTAAGTATAGAAAAGATAAAATATCTAAAGTCATGAGCTTCATTATTTACTCTTTCAAGTATAAATTTTAATAATTAACCAAGACTTACTGTATTAAAACAAAATATTGTTTAAAGTATTTTTCACTGATGCTATATTAAACTCATATTTAGTGAGAACTTTGTATATTTCAGTCTTTGTCTAAGGTCATTGAATTAGAAAGAAGAATAAGAGTAATTCCAACCATCCAAAGAGAAATGGGCTATTTGAGGTTACAACATAGTAAAAAAATAATAATGCAATAAATGAAGAAAAGTGTTGAGAGAAGTGTTCACGTACTGCTAGTAAATACTGATGAATAAATGATTAATTGCATATAGTTGGAGAAAAACTTCATAGAAAAATGAATACAATGGATTATTCAAGGAAAATTGGAATTGTCTCTGATGGTTAAGAAAAAAACACAAACAAGCGAATTACAAGCAGAAGAGAATAACATCTGTAAAATCTGGGTGGCTATTACGTCGTGGTGTTCCCATGAATAAACTCTAGATAGAAAGATAGACAGATAGAGGGGAAAAAAAAGTATATATTTTTTCTTTGAATTTAAAATTTCAACTTTATTCAGGAGTCTTATTTTAGAAATGTCAATTGTCAGCATTGTTTTTATTGGAATCTTAGTTTTGGAAAGAAGTTTAGAAATACGTTTACTTCTGTTCTTGTATTCATTTAAAAAGTTATACCTTGAATATAACAATAGCATTCTTCTGAATTATATTACTTTTCTTTTTTTCTACTTCTGCATTTGAAAGAAGTAACTTGATATTCAAAGACCATATATTTCTTCACCTGCTTTCTATATACAGTAATAATTATTCATTAATTCTAGCAGCATCCAGTAAAAATCTTCAGTGACTCAGGCCTTGTGCCAGATCTCAAACAATTTTTAAAAATTTTTTGAGACAGCCTGTTTCCCAGGCTGGAGTGCAGTGGCGTGATCATGGCTAACTGCAGCCTCGACCTCTCAAGCTCAGGTGAAATCCCTCAACCCCATCCCCATACGTAGCCGAGACCACAGGCACACATCACCACACCAGGCTATTATTTTTTTTTTTTGTCTGTAGAGACACGGTCTCGCCATGTTGCCCAGGATGGTCTCAAACTCCTGGGCTCAAGTGATCTTCCCACCTCAACCTCCCAAAGTTCTGGGACTATAGGCATAAGTCACCATGCCTGGCCAACAAACCTTGAGAGAAAAAATATATGTTAAAAGAATCAAAAGAAAGTCACAGGCTGAGAGAAAATACTTGCAAATCACATATATCTGGTAGAGCACTTGTATCAAACATATATTAATAAAAGATCTTTTAAGATCAACAATAAGAAACAAAATGGGAAAAATATCTGAATAAATACCATATCAAGGAAGATATACAGATAGCAAGTAAGCATATGAAATATGCATCATATGTCATTAGGGAATTGCAAGTTAAAACTGCGATGAGATACTACTACACACATTAGAAGAGCTAAATCCCAAACACTGACAAAACCAAATGCTGACAAGGATATTGAGAAATAGGAACTGTCATCAATGCTAGTGAGAATATCAAAAGGCTCAGTCACTTTGAAAGATAGTTTGTCAGCCTTTTACAAAGCTAAAAATAGGCTAAACATAAGATGTAGCAATCAGGCTTATATATGTTTACCCAAGTGAGTTAAGAATTCATGTGCACAGATAAATTTGTACATAAATATTTACAGCAACTTTATTAAAATTGCCAAAATGCAGAAGCAACAAAGATGATCTTCAAATAAATGCTGCTAAGTGACCGGTCAGACCCAAAGGACTGTATGATTCCAACTATATGACATTTTTGAAAAGACAAAACTATAGATAGTACAAAGATCAGTGGTTGCTGGTAGTTTGAGGGATGAGGGGAGGTTAAATCAGCAGAGCAGAAGGTATTTTTTAGAGCAGTGAAACTTCTCTATGACACTGAAATGGTAAATGCATGACAATAGGGATTTGTCAAAACCTGCAAAGCAAAGAAGAATCCCTAATGTAAAGAGAGGAATTTAATTAATAATAATAATGGTTCATTATTGCAAGAAATATATCACATTTATGCAAAATATTAATAATGGGGGATAGAGTTATTGGAATTCTATACTTCATGTTCAATTTTTTGTAACTCTAAAACTGCTCAAAATATAAAATCTACTAATTAAGAGCAAATTTTTAAAAAGAAAGCATAGAACATAATTGAATAAGTTTAGAAAATGAAAACAGCATGTAGAAGAACATTTATCATGCATCTAAATCAGTGTTCAGAGCAAAATTCAAAACTTTAAGCACATATTGATTTAAAAATAAGAAGCATTAATTTTTTAAAAAATGAATAATAGCAAGAAATTAAACCAAAATAAGAAAGAAGGAAGGACTTCATTATAAAATTCATATTAAAGGAATTAGATATCAAAAGTAATACAGCAAAATTAACAAAAATTTATAAAATCAATTTACTAGAAAAAAATAAAAAAACTACTATTTAAACCAAGGAAGAAATAAGAATATCAAATATATACAATAAAGAATGATAAGAGGAAAAAATTTTCATAAAATAAAAGAAAAAACTTTACCAACCCTAAGATTATTTTGATATTACAAAGGAATTTTAAAACCTGAATTAAATGGGCAATATTGTAGGATAATAATTGTGCTAAAACTGATCTCAGAGGAAATATTAAGTTCAAGTTGACTTATTTCTACAGAAGTAAACAAATTATAAAAGCAAATAGATAAATAAATATTAAAAACATTAGAAAAAATTCATTTATAAGGGAATTCTAACAGACCTCTAGTTGATAATTTCATGTCAGTTAAACTACACTGTGTCATAATAGATAAAAGTACTCTAAATTTATTTATATATCTCAGTGAAAAATTCTGGAAGAAGACTGGCAAAACTGAATTGAATTTTGCCAAATAGAGATTATTTCAACATGTCACAGATGCATCAATACTAGAAATGCTTATATAAAACATGAAATTAATGCCCTGAAAAAATGATTGGCTAGATGCAGCCAGGAAGTGCCATTCCCAATGAGAAGGCTGGGATTTCAACTAAATCTACACAATTTGAACAAATCTTTGGAGAAAAAACAACTGTGAGTGGAGAAAATTTGCAAGTGCTGAGACTGAAGAGGGAGGAAGCTGGGAACCTGGTATGGCATGCCTGAATGCTTGGGCTGGCTCCCAGCGCTGGATGGCTCCTGGGGAATGGGTGAGAGAGGGACAGGGGGAGTACCAACTCTTGCCATGGGCCTCTGGGATCCTAGGTGCAGGGAATCCCCTGCACCCCACAGATGTTTGAGCTTGCAGGGGGAACCTGTCCAGAGACTGGACAGAAACGGGACTTCAGCAGACACGGAGCTGGAAACTTTTTTGTGTGGGACAACTCTGAAGTCTGGCCATAAATGCCAATCCCCCAGGCCTCCCTGGCTCCCTCTGAAAGGCTCTGGCCCCAGCTAACTGCTGAAGTGAGGAATCAGGGACAACTTCCCTGCAGGTCTGGGGCAATTCTGTCCTGCAGCTTCCCTGCCTGCCAGCCCATTCCAGGGCTCCTGCCTGGCTGCCCACAGGCATGTGTACACAGTGCTGCCTCTGCTATCCAGTCCAGGTGCTTTGCTACACCTGAGTGCATTATGCCAGCCTGGGACCCCTTCAGATCTCCTAGTGCACGAGGAACCCAACCCTGAGGGTCTGAAGGAGTGAGCAGTAGGCAGACACTGCTGCCCGCTCCGAAGCTGTAGCCCGTGGCTTGGGAGTACCATCACTCAAGCAGCTCACACTCTCAGAAAACGGAAAGTGAGGGGTCATGCAGGGTCACGGGCTGGTGTGAGATTTAGGCATGCCTCCCTCCACAGGGCTGGTCTGATAAGGGTGGGGCCTATCTCCCTGCTGGACCTCTACATAAGAGAGCCTAATGGCCCAAAACACTTAGATAAACAAAATTTCAGACACAATGCTAATGATCAGAGGTGGCTCTCCCAAGGCGCATGAGCAGATCTGGTGACAGAGTCACTTCTCTTCCTCTCGCACTGCAGAACACAGCTGCAAACATGAGTATACACAAAAGAGCTGCGTGGCTAAGAGCTTATTTACAGCCTTTCGCTTTCCAGTGCCCTCTAATGGATCACAGACCAAACTACACCAAAAACTGCTAAATTTTCCTCCTGAGAAACTCAGGGCAATAATTCAACAACAAAGACACTATACAGAGCCTTCGCCTTCTAAAAACGTCCAGAAACAAAGACAACTGATTGTACTCAATTACCATAATTGAAAGAACACCCACCCTCCCAGAAGAGAAAGATAAACCACGAGAACTATGACAATTCAAGAAACAAGTGTCCCCTTACCTCCAAATGAGCCCACTAGCTCCCTGGCAATGGTTCTTAACTAATCTGAAATAACTGAAATGGCAGACATGGAATTTAAAATGTTGATAGAAATGAAACTCATTGAGATCCAGAAGAAAGTGGAAAATCAATTCAAGGCAGCCAAAAAATCAAATAAGACCATTCAAGAGCTGAAAGATGAAATCGCCATTTTAAGAAAGACCCAAACTGAACTTCTAATGTTGAAAAATTTGCTACAAATATTTCATAATACAATAGGATGTATTGACAGCAGAATAGACAAAGCTGAGGAAAGAGTCTCAGAGCTCAAAGACTGCTTCTTTGAATCAATTCACTGAGACAAAAATAAAGAAAAAATATATATTTTTTAAAATAAAACCTCAGAGAAATATGGAATTATGTAAAGCATGAAATATTCATTGGTATCCCTGAGAGAGAAGGAGAGAAAGTAAGCCATTTGAAAAATATATTTGATGATATAGTTTACAAAAAATTTCCTAATCTTCCTGGGGAGTTTTACATGCAAATTCAAGAAATATAGAGAAATCCAGCTAGATAGTTCACAAGATGACCATTTCCAAAGCAGATCATCATCAAATTCACCAATGTTAAACAAAAGAAAAAAGCTTCAAAGGCAGCTAGAAAGGTCAGATCATATACAGAGTGACTCCCATCATGCTGGAAGCAGACTTCCCAGCAGAAACCTTACAAGCCAGAAGAGATTGGTGGCCTATTTTCAATATCATTCCAGAAAATAAATTTTAACCAAAAATTTCACACTACATTAAATTGAGCTTCGTACATGAAGCAGAAATATATATATATATATATCCCAGACAAGTAAATGCTGAGGGAATTTGTTTAAACTAGACCAGCTTTACAAGAGGTCCTTAAGTGAGTGCAAAACATGGAGTCCAAAGAATGATGCCTTCTACCACAAATACTTGCTTAAGTACATAGCCCACAGACACTATTAAGCAACTACACAATCATGTCTACATAACAACTAGCTAAAAAGATGATGACAGGATCAAAATCTCACCCTTAAATAAATGGACAATGCTGCACTTAAAAGACAGAGTGGTAAGTTAGATAAAAAATAAGACCCAACTGTCTATTGTCTTCCTGGGACTTGTCCCGCATGTAACAAAATCCACAGGCTTGGAGAAAGATCTACCATCCAATGAGAAAACAAAAAAAAAGAGCAGGAATTGCTATTTTTATATCGGACAAAATAGACTTTAAGCCTTAAACAATTAAGAAGGACATTACACAATGATAAAGGGTACAATCCAACAAAAAGACTTAACTATCCTAAATATATACTCACACAACATTCAGCACCCAGACTCATAAAACAAAACAAATTATTGCTTTTCTTTTCTTTCTTTCTTTCTTTCTTTTTTTTTTTTAAGCACTGACTCTCACTCTGTCGCCTAGGCTGCAGTGCAGTTGCATGATCTTGGCTCACTGCAACTTCTGCCTCCTGGGTTCAAGTGATTCTTCTGCCTCGGCCTCCAGAATAGCTGGGATTACAGGTGCGTGCCATCACTCCAGGCTAATTTTTTTTTTTTTTAGTAGAGATGGGGTTTCACCATGTTGGCCAGGCTGGTCTTGAACTCCTGACCTCAAATGATCCACCAGCCTCAGCCTCCTAAAGTGCTAGGATTACAGGTATGAGTCACTGCGCCCAGCCAAAACAAGTAATTTCTAACCTAAGACTTAGATAACCACTCAATAAGAGTAGGAAACATTAACACCCCATTGATGGCATTGTTCAGATTATCAAGGCAGAAAACTAAGAAAGAACCTCTGGACTTAACACACACTTCCAACAACCAAAGAATATACATTCTACCCATCTGTACGTGGAACATATTCAAGATAGACTGCATGCTTGGTCATAAAGCAAGTCTAAATAAATTTTTTAGAAATTCAAAATTATACCAAGCACTAAAACCACAGTGCAATAAAAATAAAAATAAATTTCAAGATCTCTTAAAACTACATAAAGATATGGAAATTGAAAAACTTACTACTGAATAACTCTTGATTGAACATCACAGTTGAGGCAGAAATAAAAAAAAAATTGTAAGTTAATAAAAATAGGAATACAACTTACCAAAATCTCTAGGATACAGCTAAAACAGTGCTAAGAGGAAAGCTATAGCACTAAATGCCCACATTAAGAAGTTAGAAAGATTTCAAATTAACAATCTAAGTTTGCGACTAAAGAAACTGGAAATAAAACAGAACAAACCTACATCAAAGGTAGCAGAAGAAAATAAATAACTAAAATGAGAAAAGAATAGAATTAAATTGAGACACAAAAATCCATACAAAAAAACGAGGAAAAGATCCACACAAAAAATCTTGCAACCAAAAGTTGGTTTTTGAAAGAATAAGTAAAACTGATAGACATCCTCTCGCTAGATTAACAAAGAAAAAAAGAAAGAGAATTTTCCAAATAAGCACAATCAGAAATGACAAAGGCAATACTGAAACTTACAGAATACAAAATATTATCAGAGAAAACTATGAGCAATTCTATGCACAGAAATTTTAAAATCTAGGGGAAAAGTGTAAGTTCCTGGCTTACAAAATCTCCCACGTTTGAATCAGGAAGAGATTGAAACCCTGAAGAGACCATATAAACTTCAGAAATTGAATACATAATAAAGAACCTATCTATCAAAAAAAGTCCTGGACCAGTTGGATTCACATGCAAATTCTACCAAATGCTCAAAGAAGAACCGATACCAGTCTTACTGACACCATTCCCCCAAATGGAGGAGAAGATGCTCCTTCCTAATGCATTTTATGAAGTCAGCATCAGCCCAATTGTATTTCATAAAGCAAGCATCTTTACCAAAATTTGGCAGAGATGAAAAAAAAAAAGAAAGAAGAAAAGAAAACTTCAGGCCAGTATTCCTGATGAATGTAGATGCAAAAATCTTCAACGAAGTATTAGCAAACTAAATCCAACAGGACATCAAAAAGTTAACACACCACAATCATGTGTGCTTTGTATCAGGAATATGAAGCTTGTTCAACATATACAAATCAATTAATGTGATTCACTACATAAGCAGAATTAAAACCTAAAACCATAAGATCGTCTCAACAGATGCAGGAAAAGCTTTTGATAAAATCCAACATCTCTTCATGTTAAAAACCCTGAACCAATTAGGCATCAAATGAGCATACCTCAAAATAATAAGAGCCATCTAGTAAAAACCCACAGCCAACATCACACTGAGTGGGATAAAGCTCAAACTATTTCCTTCAAGAACTAGAAAAAGACAAGGATGCCCACCCTCAACACTTCTATTTAACATAGTACCAGAAGTCCTAATCACAGCCATCAGGCAAGAGAATCAAATCAATGTCATCAAAATAGGAAAAGAATAAGTCAAACTATCTCTCCTAACTGACTGTGTGTTTCTATACCAAGAAAATCCTGAAGAGTCTCCCAAAAGGTTCCTGGAATTTATAAACAACTTCAGTAAAGTTTCAGGATACAAAATCAATGTACAAAAATTCATAGCATTTCTGTACGTCAATAACATCCAGGCTGAGAGTGAGATCAAGAACACAATCCCACTTACAATAGCCACAAAGAAAATGAAATCTCTGAGAACACAGCTAACCAAGGAAAGACAACTACAAAGAAAACTACAGAAAATTGCTGAGAGAAGTTGGAAATGATATAAGTAAATGGAAAAACACTTTATGCTCATAGATTGGAAGAATCAATCTAGTAAAAATAGCCATACTGCCCAAAGCAATCAACAGAGCCTACACTATTGTATCAATCTACCAATATCATTTTTCACAGAATTAGAAAAAGCATTCTAAGATTCATATGCAACCAAAAAAGAGCCTGAATATCCAAAGCAATCTTAAGCAAAAAGAAAAAAGCTGATGGTATCACAAGATCTGAGTTCAAACTATGATAGTGTAGATACTAACTAAAACAATGTGGTACTGGCACAAAAACAGACACATATGTCAATAGAACAGCCTGGAAAACTCAGAAATAAAGCCACACATTTACAACAATCTGATCTTCTACAAGTCCAACAAAAACAAGCAATGGGGAAGCACTCCCTATTCAACAAATGGTCCTGGGATAACTGGCTAGCCATATGCAGAAGATTGAAGTTGGACTCCTACCTTTCAGCATGTACAAAAATTAACCTAAAATGGATCAAATGTTTATATGTAAAACCTCAAACTATAAAAATTGTAGAAGTACCAGGCATGGTGGCTCACTCCCATAATCCCAGCACTTTGGTAGGCCAAGGTGGGCACATCACTTGAGGTCAGGAGTTCGAGATTAGTCTGTCCAACATGGCAAAATCCCGTCTCTAATAAATATACAAATATTAGCTGGGCATGGTGGCATGTGTCTGTAATCCCAGCTACTCAGGAGACTGAAACATGGGAATCTCTTGTACCTAGGAGACAGAGGTTGCAGTGAGCCAAGATCATACCACTACACTCCAGCCTGGGTGACAGAGTGAGACTCCATCTCAATGAAATGAAATAAAATAAAATGAAGTAAATAAATAAATAAATAAATAAATAAATAAATAAATA
>NW_012101489.1:136815-138678 GCF_000951045.1 Mandrillus leucophaeus | reverse complement strand
ACAAAATCAAAAATAGACAATTGGTACCTAATTAAACGAAAGAGATTTTGCACAGCAAAAGAAACTATCAACAGAATAAACTGCCAACCTACAGAATAGGAGGAGATACTCACAAACTATTCATCTGTCAAAGGCCTAATATCCAGAATATATACAGAACTTAAACAAATCAACAAGCAAAAAACAACCCCATTTTAAAATGAGCAAAGGACACGAACAGACACTTCTCAAAAGAAGAGATAGCAGTAGCCTAGAAACCTATGAAAAAATGCTCATCATCCCAAATCATCAGATAAATGCAAATCAAAACTACAATGAGACACCATCACACACTACTCAGAATGAGGATTACTAAAAAGTCATAAAACGACACATGCTAGTGAGACTGTGGAGAGAAACGAACAATTATACATTAGTGGTGGTAATGCAAGTTAGTCCAGCCATTGTGGAAAGCAGCCTGGAGATTTCTCAAAGAACTTAAAATGTAGCTACTTTTCTATTCATCAATTTCATTACCAGGTATATATTCAAAGAATAATAAATCATTCTACCAAAAGAGACACATATACCTGTATGTTCATCACAGCACTATTCACAAAAGGAAAGATAAGTAATCAATCTAGATGCAAATCAACAGTGGATTGGATAAAGACAATGTGGTTCATATATACCATGGAATACTATTCACTGGTGAAAAATAATAAAGGAGAATGAAATCATATCCTTTGCAGACACATGGATGCAAAGACATCCATGGTAGTTGGAGGTCATAATCCTAAGTGAATTAACACAGGAGCTGAAAACCAAATACTGCCTGTTCTCACTTATAACTGTGAGTTAAATAGGGATTATTATGAATATAAAGATCAAAACAATAGACACTGCAGACTACTAGAGCAGGGACAGAGGGAGTGGGATGCAGGTTGAAAATCTGCCTATCAAGTAGCCTGCTCATTCCCTGAGTGATGGGATCTGTATCCCAAACCTCAGTATCATGCACTATTGTCAGGTAACAAACCTGTACATATAACCTATGAATCTAAAATACGTACATAAAATAATAAATTCATAGATTTAAGGAGAAAAAATAAATGATCATTACACAAATGCCAAAAAGGCAGCAGGCTAAAATCAACAACTATTCTTGATAAACCCATACAATAATAAAGTAGTGATGAATATTTAATTAGTTAAGAATTTTCTTAGAAATTAAAAACACAAAACTATATGTATAATTGCTTGCACTTAAAAATAAAATTTCCAGGATATTGATATCTATTTAACCCTTTTCCTGTTTAGAAAAAAAAAAAAAAAGTAGTGCAGCTCACTGACAGTGTTCATTTAATTTTACACAAAAATGCTCTTTCAGGCTGAAGCAAATCTGACTGATTTTCAATGTGAAAATAAAATATAAAAACTATTGTTGAGGGTATTTCTAAACAGAATAATATCAGAATCATCTGAATCATCAGAATCATCTGTTTCAGAAAAATCAGATTCATCGAATAAATCTTTGGTCAACAACTCTTAAGAATAATGTTAACATCACGTGTAGGGATGCTACGTTTTCTAGAATTTGACATTTATGGGATTAATTACTATACTTTTAAAATGGAAATACCATCACTAAAAACAGAATGCAATAAGTGGAATGATCTCTTTTGTTTCCAACATTTATGAACTAGAGAGATAAGAAAATAATAATAAAAATACAATAAAATAATAATAATAAAATAAAAATAATATTTGGTGGCAAAATTATCTCAGACCAAACACTTCACTGACAAGCACCACTGGCAAGTATTCTCAGGGCAAATGCGAAATGGGTTTTATTTTATTTTTTAATTATTTTTTAATTTTTTA
>NW_012101489.1:118155-134890 GCF_000951045.1 Mandrillus leucophaeus | reverse complement strand
GGTGGGCAGGGTCTCATTCTCTCACCCAGGGTGGAGTACAGGGATGCAATCATGGTTCACTGCAGCCTCAACTTCCCAGGCTCAAGCAGTTCTCCCACTTCAGGCCATGGGGCAACAGGGACTAAAGGCAACCACCACCACACTTAGCTAATTTATTTTTTTTTTTAATTTAATATTAGGTACAAAAGAGTTTTAACGTAGTGCTGTCATTTAAAGTATATTTTCCTTCCAAGTTTCCAGCAAAAAGGTATTGCCTTATTTTTTCATCTGTGTGCCATATAAGTAATTCGATAGATTTTCCTGATCCATACAAAATGTATTTTTTAAAGATATACGAGATATACTTCATAATAATAGCTGGCAGTATAGGTAAAATATATTATCACGATCACCACTAATTGTATATATTTCTGTAGATATAGTTTTACTGGTTTGTTACTTTGTTATTGTTTGCATGTTTTCCCCCTCCAGAATAGTATCTAACTGATTATTTATTTCTAGTATTCATATCATGGCCATGAGAATATATCTGAAATTCAAGAAAAAATACTCATTGCATTGATACACATAATTTGAGGAACCACCTATCCTTAGAAATGCTCATTGCTAGCACTTGGTCCTCAGTCTCAATGCTTTTATATGTAGAAATTAGGCTAGAGAACAAATAAGTAGCTGACTTTTTCTAATTTTACACTTTGTCATAAGTAAAGTATTAGACCATTATCTCAGTCTCTTTGTGCGGCTATAAAGAATACCCGAATCTGGGTAACTTGTAAGTGGTGTAAATTTAATTTCTCACAATTCTGGAAACTGGGGAGTCCAAGATCAAAGCAGTAGTATCTGGTGAGAGCCTTCTTGCTTCACCCTCACATCGTGGAAGGCTGAATAGCAAGAAAGTGAACCCATTTTCAAAACCCTTTTTATAGTGGCATTAATCCATCAATCCTCCACCCTCATGACATAAACACTTCCCTAAAGGCCTCACTTCCTAACATTGTCACATTGGGGAATAAGTTTACAACACATACATTTTGGGGGACACATTCAGACCATAACAACCATTCAATTTATAACCTCTAGATTTGGGATACCTAGAATATCCTGCCCTTATATAACTTCACAACCAGAAGAAGCACATATATCAGAAAACATGTATTCACAAGAATTTATTCTCTTCCTTTGCGTCACCAGAAAATTAAATCTATTCAGAAGATTATAAGCTCAAGAAACAATTGTCCTCTTTGTAATAATCAACATAGGCAGAGACATAGTGTCATTCTGTAGAAAATAAGCATCATTGCATGATTTGCTCAATACTCTTATGTTGTCCAAAATGTAAGTGATCACTCTGCATATTTTATCAGTTCTGTTTTTGTAGTAAATGCTGTGTAGTGGATTACTAGATTGAATTATTTATGATAACATCATCTTATATCCTGATTGAAATGCATACTTTATATGCAATGTATTACAGTAAGAGAACTAAAAGTTACCTCTGGGAATTTTGTCTTCAAATATAAATGTAGATTTAAGTTTTCTACAGTGACACCATTTCTTTTGGAACATTTTCTGCATTTATTTTCCCCCACTAGTTACACGCAGATC
The DNA here is from genome assembly GCF_000951045.1 of Mandrillus leucophaeus. Lineage (NCBI taxonomy): Eukaryota > Metazoa > Chordata > Mammalia > Primates > Cercopithecidae > Mandrillus > Mandrillus leucophaeus. Next base: position 133,285 of record NW_012101489.1, on the reverse strand, counting down.
TATACTTGAGAGACACTTCAGAATTAGATTAATTGGAGGTGGCAAATTTAAAGCCTCCTAGGATCAGGCAGGTAATAAAAAATGAATGAAGAGAGCCTAGTAATCTAACAGTAATAACTAGTGGTTTGATTGGGAGGTGTGAACAATAAGAAGAAAAAACACATAGACATCCTGACCAAAATGAGCAGCTGCTCCTCAGCCCCAGCCAGCTGATGCACCAAGGAAGTCAACTTTTGGTATCAGTTGCTTTCAATTTCTTAAATATTGGGGAAAACTTATTTCTGGTACAAATAAACCAATTTTTGAACTAGACATGCACTTTTATTTGTAAACTTTGAGATTTTAAGTCCTCCCTTTTGAATACCTACTTATTAATTAAATGAAATTGAATTTTTTTTCAAATTTACATTTTAATAATTTATTTTTAATTTTACTAAAAGAGTTATCATTAATGGGATTCTGACAGGGTCCTGTTTACCATGGTAAACGTTATAGAAATTACCTCATTTCAGCCACAATTAAATTATATGTAGGTATCATAGTCACCTTCTTTTACGCATGAGAAAACTGAGGTATGGTGAATTTAATGTTCTCTTTCAACACCATCCTCAATGTTGTATATGAAAATTGAGCCAGAAGCCTGTCCTCACCAGAGCACCCACCCTCTATGATACAGATAGTCTTAAATAGTCTATACAGCAGATAAATGTAGCTGTAGGTACAAGTGCAAATGTAGCTCTATCTCTTATCTTTTTATCTATCTATCTATCTATCTATCTATCTATCTATCTATCTATCTATCTATCTATCATCTATCTACCTACATATTATCTGTATGTCTATCTATCTGTCATCTACTAAAATCATGGGTTATGTACATTGACTTTTAACCATATTTTCTTTGTTATACTGCAGACTGATATTGCTTTTTAAAATTACTAAAACCAGTAATTCTATTCCATCTACATTTGTTTACCTACCATTTCCCCTTATAATCTTTTCTTCCTAACTTTGTGGAAGATTTTTCTTCCCATGTATTGATTATGTTACTCAACCTTCTAAGAAAGCCCAATTAAATCTATCCCACTATGATTATACCTTTATTTTCTTCATGTTTAGAAGGTATGACACATATAATTTATCACTTAAAATTATAGAGTTTTAATGTACTAATACCAGTTAAATGTGCTTATGATTCTTTATTTTAAATACAGGTTTTAAGATTTTTGCATTAAAGAGTCAACATTTTTGTTTTTTCTATTCATTTCTTTTCCCCTCCTCTAGCACTTAGCCTATACCAGGAACACAATAAGGTCATTCAATACTTGCTTATAGAATGAAGGAAAGAATGAACATTTGAGGATTTCCTAGAAAACTGTGAGAGGACCCCTTTGATCTAAAAACATTACATTAGCATTGATATGGTTTGGCTGGGTCCTCATCCAAATCTCATCTTGAATTGTAGCTCCCATAATTCCCACAGGTCATGGGAGGGACCCAGTGGGAGGTAATTAAATCATGAGGGTGGGCTTTTCCCATGCTGTGCTCCTGATAGGGAGGATGACTGGAGGTCACTGTCATTGCCATCTGCTGGTTTCAGCAGGTTTCTCCACTACATCTTATTTTGATCAGTAGAGTCACGGCATAGGCTCACAAAAGAAGTTCTCCTGATCTCCTACCTCATACTGACAAGAGAGAAAATTAAAATGTTATTGCCTGGAATTGTCAAAAATATTGGAATTACCTGTGTACTTGAAGAAAGATGATTTTAGTTGCAAAAGTAGATATCATCATAAATTAATTTGCTCTATGCCTAAGCCATATATAGGTATCCAGGCTTTGCTAGTGGAAAAGGTACTTAGTCTTTAGGAAGCCATGAAAGTCTATAAACCTCAATTTCTTCTTCTGACAAATGCGGTAGTATTTCTTCTACAATATTGTACACTTTGGTGCAATTTTCTTCTGAATAATTAATTTACTTTCTGCATTTTTGTTTGCTTTTACACATATGCTTTCCCAAAATATAAAAAATGAAAGACTAAACAAACATAATTCTTCCTTTATACCTTTATGTTAATAAGGGTCCAGTCAGGACACACAAAAAATGCAACAGTAACGTAAACAGGGAATCTTTGTCATAAAAAATAAAAAAATCATTAACATTCAAATTAGTTAACTACTAAAAGAGTTAAAGGGGGCTTTAATAGGCCAGAATTAGCAAGTGCAAATAAATGCATATATCCAGCCTACAGGCTGAGTGATATCAGATAAAGGAGGAATAGAGGGCTTAGAAGAGAGTCCTCTAACCTAGGCTGAAGTTTCAGACTTTTTGCAGATGGCATGGCTACCTAGGAACAGTCTGCCAGTGGTAAGACTTTCCAGAGAATCTAGACCAGGGCCGACCCATAGAAACGGCCTGTCACTGCCAAAGGATGTGAGCCGATGTGCGCTTGTCTGTAGAAGCAAACTGCTCAGAGGTCACCCAGTTGCCTGAGATCACAGCTGGACCCTCCCCAGAAACAACCGCCTAATGGAGGTCAGCTGCCAGAGGATCTGAGCATGACTGGCATCATCTGTGAGAACAGCCAGCCAGATAGGGAGAGTATGGCTTCATATGAAGGGCACAGCTATTGTGAAGGAGAGCTTGAGGCTACAACTAGTCTATGAGGGCTGATAAGGTGAGCGCTACCAGGCCTCAACCCCAGGACTAAATAAAATATGGAAGCATCACTGACCCAGAAGGGAAATATCTTCTTGCATGACCACTTCACAATGTCACTCTTTCTTTTTTTAAAAAAATTTTTTATTTTTTATTTTTATTTATTTATTTATTTTTTTTATTATACTTTAAGTTCTAGGGTACATGTGCACAACATGCAGGTTTGTTACATATGTATACCTGTGCCATGTTGGCGTGCTGCACCCATCAACTTGTCAGCAACCATCAACTCGTCATTTACATCAGGTCTAACTCCCAGTGCAATCCCTCCTCCCTCCCTCCTCCCCGTGATAGGCCCCGGTGTGTGATGTTCCCCTTCCCAAGTCCAAGTGATCTCATTGTTCAGTTCCCACCTATGAGTGAGAACATGCGGTGTTTGGTTTTCTGTTCTTGTGATAGTTTGCTAAGAATGATGGTTTCCAGCTGCATCCATGTTCCTACAAAGGACACAAACTCATCCTTCTTTATGGCTGCATAGTATTCCATGGTGTATATGTGCCACATTTTCTTAATCCAGTCTGTCACTGATGGACATTTGGGTTGATTCCAAGTCTTTGCTATTGTGAATAGTGCCGCAATGAACATACGTGTGCATGTGTCTTTATAGCAGCATGATTTATAATCCTTTGGGTATATACCCAGTAATGGGATGGCTGGGTCATATGGTACTTCTAGTTCTAGATCCTTGAGGAATCGCCATACTGTTTTCCATAATGGTTGAACTAGTTTACAATCCCACCAACAGTGTGAAAGTGTTCCTATTTCTCCACATCCTCTCCAGCACCTGTTGTTTCCTGACTTTTTAATGATTGCCATTCTAACTGGTGTGAGATGGTATCTCATTGTGGTTGTGAGTTGCATTTCTCTGATGGCCCGTGATGATGAGCAAAGAACTCAAACAAATTTACAAGAAAAAAACAAACAACCCCATCGAAAAGTGGGCAAAGGATATGAACAGACAGTTCTCGAAAGAAGACATTCATACAGCCAACAGACACAATGTCACTCTTGAAGAGTCATTGAAAAAAAATTCTAATGATGTACCCGCTAGGCAAAGCAGATGTGTACAGCGTTCATATAACCTGGTTTAGGCTAGTTTTAGAGGTGAAAGACTATAAATTCATATATGCCCCAATCTTTTATCACTGAAGATCTTTCCTAAAACTGTCCAGCTTATTATCTTTAGGGCTTCCTTAGCAGGGACAGAATTTGAATCCGTGCCTTATTTTACCATTTAGTATTATGTTCCACATTTAAACAGTTTGGAATCATGTTTGCATCATTTTAATACCAAAGAATATGATCAAATTGTCTGTTTAGATGCAAATAAGAAATCTGCATTTAATTGATTTAACCAAATAGTTTAATAACATGATTATTTAAGCAGATTCAAATAACTCATTAACAAATACAATATGTGTGCACATGCCTTTTTTATGTATTCCCAGTATATATGTTTATATAATAGGGACAGAGAGTCAGAGACTTAAAAAATATATAAATGAGCAATAAACAAATCATTTCCAAGTACGATTTTAGCCTATAGTTTGGTCTAGTTCTCAAGAGGTTAAAATTACAGATATGATTTCTAACAGGATTTCAACTATTGTTTATTGCAGTGTGCTCAGTTAAAAAAGATTTATCTGATACTCAGAGATATTGGTTCACTTGTCCAAGATTTTATAACTAGATAGTAGCAGATTGCTCTATGGCCCAAGTTTCATGGTTTGAACTCTAATTCTCTTCCCATATTGTCTGCCTTGAAAAGAGTTAGCAATGAATACTCTGTTTATCACATACTACAAAATCATCACTTGAACACATTGTTAAGTTTTACTGGTTGTTTCTTTTAACAGGAAATGTAATTTCTTGTGGAATTACTTTTTGAGGTAAATAATGCTATCTCTTAGTAACATGGACTGGCTGACATTTGCAAAAAATCATTGCTGAGAGCTCTATGTAATGTACATTTTACATCATATATAATTGTTCATTTTGATTTGAAGATATATAAAAGTTCTATCTTAGTATTCTTTATAAATTAACAGAAAATATAACTAATGAGGAAACATTTAACATATAAAAAAAAATTAAAGAAGACTCATAAAATTCCAGTTCTATCTTTAAAGTTAAAAGCCATAGGGTTTTTTTACTCGTTTTTACTCATTTTTTTAACTTTCTTTGCTAAATATAAGTTATTTGATCTTATTTTTAACTTTTCCTGCAGATCCTAAGGGAATAATTTCTCCCCTTCTTTAGTCGATGCAGAAATGGCAGGAGAAAATTAAGACTGATAGCACAATACATCAGAGGCTCAAGAAATTACCTGAGATGTCTTTGCACGATCATGTGACAAATGCCACCAACCTCCCTTACCTCCTTTGAAACGTTTCTTTGTTTGATATAAATGATATAGCAGTGACTATCTAAGGACAGACTATGACCAGAGGTCAACCGTATTAATGTAAGAGACACTTTATTCCTAGGATATATAATTTACTTCTTTTAAAAAATCGCCATTTTTTCAGTGTACTTTAATCTGTCAGATTTCAGGGTCAGACAGCTCTCTTAAAGTGGATAGTAACAATTTATTCAGAGTAAGCCAATGTACTGGACTTTAAGATATAGCTACTCTTTTATATCTTACAAAGTTTTAAAGTTATTTTCAGGTTGAAAACTGAAGGCCAGTGGAGAGTATAAGAAAGACATTTTAGGTACTGAATGTCAGAGCAATTTTTTTCCCAGAGAATATTTTGTACTTTCTTTTAAGGATAAGTATATTTAAATAAGATTCAACTATATAAACCAACTTCAGAGAAACATTATAAGATCATTTCCCATTCCTCACCAGGGTAACACTTCAGTCAGGTTAAGGGATTAATGATCCCTTAAGGCATCAATTATCACTCTCTTTTGCTAATATGAATTGGAGACATTGAAGCCAAGGGAGATAAAATATTTGATTTATTCAGTATATTTGAGCCTAATATGCCCCACATTTAGGAAAATAATAGAGCCAAAGCTCTTGTTTGTTGATATTTTCTTTATATATCCTATGCATGTTCCTCCACTCAACAATAAATATTGAACATGCGCAATATGCCAGGAATTATGCCAATACCACAAACATTTCTATAGAGCTGTGTTCTTGCATTTATATAATTACAAACGAAAACAACTACAAAAACGCTAATTATAGGTAAAATATTATTTCCCCCCTTCCAGTCAAACTTAGATATTGAAACTTCATAGTGGAAGCACAGATAATCATCTAGAAGCAGGCTGCTATGGTCTGAATATGTGTGGCCCCCCAGCCCCCCAAGATTTATATGTTGAAATCCTGAGCCCCCAAGAGGTAGTATTAGGAGATGGGGCCTTTCGGAAACTTCACTCTCATGAACGGGGTTAGCGCCCTTAAAAAGGAGTATAAGTTGCTCCTTCCATTAGAAGTCACCATCTATGAACCAGAAACTTGGCTTCCACAAGACATCAGATCTACTGGTACCATGATCTTGAATTTTCTAGGATCAAGAACTGTAAGAGACAAATTTCTATTTTTTATAAGCTACCCACTTTATAGTATTTACAGTACTTTGTTACAGCATCTTGAACAGACTAAGACACAGCTTATCAGATAAATCATTGTTAAATATGTCAAGAGTGTCAGCATAATACCATTTTTGAGAGGCATATTTTGATCAGTCATAGTATAACACCAAACCCTTCAAAAGAAATTCACAGAAATAAAGCCAACAGGTTTTATTCATTTAATGAGGAATGCTTTTAATCAAGCATTGTGATTATAAATGAATTGTATTCATTACCTACTTTTTTAAGTGGATGAAAAATTATACTGCTTTCACCTAATGTGTGCCAAACAAAAGGTGCAATAAAAGGTGGCATTGAAATATCTGAGCTGTCTGACTACAGTATTAGTCACATCTTACACACTGACCTTTCTAGTGGCAGGGACATTCAGTTAGCTGTTCCAAGGAGTTAGCATTTTCAGAAGTAATAAACCTCTTTAATGTTAGTCATTTGCTTAGCAGGATTACCGTCTCTTGACTGATGAGTTTCTAGTGATGTATAAAACTACCCAAGTGCTTTACTGATTTTACCACTATCCAGAAGATACAATGACTTATTTCAAAGAATGAATGCTATCATTAGCGCCCCCTAGAAATTTAATTATTTATAGGAAGACAATGGAAAGAAGTTATGATAGACTTAGTTATACTTGTTAGAAATATGTGCCAATGACAGATAGCTATTATACAAGTCAAGTGTTTATTAATAAAACTCCTCTGTTCTCAGAAGTTACAAAAAGTGAGTGGCTAGCATATATAAGGTAGAGTCTTTCTAGTTCAATGTGAACTCCTAATTCTGTTTTTGATTAAAAACCTTATGGCTTTCTGTTTTTATCTTTATTCTGACTTACCTTCAAATGCTCAAATTCTTGAATTGAATACAAGCATTGATTATCCACAAGTGAGTTCTTGATTCCTCCTCTGGTTTGGCTGAGCAATTACTCTAGTTCTCATGAAAGCATTTTTGATTTGGAAATCAGCATGAATCTCCATATTATATTATCGAACATACTTCACTACCACTTCCACTTCCACAGTAGAGTTTGTTATTTATTAATTGACACCCATCCCTTGTATTAGTGCTTTAGCATAGTATGAACTTACTGAGACTAGAGTGTGGCATTATCATTTCTTTCACCATAATAAGTCACTCTAGCTCATGTTCACCACATGAAAGATCTTAGAGGGATTTTATTTTAAAAATATCCTTACAGTCACTCCTGGAAACCCTAAGATTAGGCACGAATGGACATGCATTCGTACATGTTCATTGTAGCTCAGAAGTAAAATTTAAAAGAGAAATACCACAGGTTTGTTATATACAAGTATTGTTGCTATATCAGAATGTGATTTTTAATCTATTATAAATTCATCACTCTGCATAATATTCAAGCTTTGTTGACTTTTCCCAGAAGTAAAGAAATACGTATTTCTTTAGATGGGATACTACTAAGGATAATTAAAACATAAAACTTTTTAAATTATGAAAACAATTTGTGGATCTTTATATGCATCATAATAACTTCATGACATTTTAAATAATTGATGAAGATAGGAAATATGAGAGGAGTTTTAGGGTTGGAAAGATAAATTATATTTTTCAAATGTGGCATTTGTAAAGTCTGTCAAAGTTGGAGTAAAAGAATTTGGACATCAGGTGATATCTGGGTCAGGTACATAGCTAATGGAGCTCAAAAACGGTAAAGAGAGGTTAACTGAAAGGACTTTTGGAGTAGAAAGTGAAGATCACAAAAGAGGTCAAGAGAAATAGTAAGATATTCAAATGAGAAAAAAAAAAACCCACACAAATAAATTTCTGAATAGTGGGTATGATAGATTAAATGTTATTTTCAACATGAAGAAAAATAGGTAGAAAAAAGAAAGGTAATTCATATTATGTAAGCAGCCAACTAGTTAAAAAGGTAAATATCCCTGGACTTTTGACAGGTGATTTTGATATATTTTTGTATTAACAGCATTGATGATATAATTCGATGAAAGAAAAATTGTATTCCTACCTAACATAATGTGGTCAAAAATATATTCAAATACTAGAATTGTTCTGACATTTAGATGCTGACTTTGCATTTGATTCTGAAAATTTATATTAAGTCCAAAAGATGATTTTTATTTAGTTAACATTATAAGACAAATCAAGAACAAGTAGGTTTTAAAGTGTAGACAGATTTCTTTGGTTTGTTACACCTTAAATATATTGCAAATAGGATCTTAGTAAATTTAGAACCTTAATAATTTCTATCCTGATGGACAAATTCTCCATTTTCAATACCACTTTGTTACCTTTTCTGTAAAATAAGCATAAAATAAAATTGCAAGTTTTATGAGAGATCACAACATAGTGCCATAAGATCTAAATTTTAAGTACACTATTAAAGTAACTAAAAGTAGCAAGAAAATACATTAAAGTAAAAGGCAGTACACAGTAGATGATGAAAGAACTAAATTGGAATCCTTAAGAGGCCTATACAAAAATTAAATATTGAACAATAATTTTAATTGGGGTTTAGTTTCATTTGATTGTGAAATATTATTTCAAGATTATTCCTCATTTTCCAAATGAAGACATGATGGATTGCTACCTTTGAATAGAATGACTTTTCACTTATAATATATCTACCTTAATTTATTTTCAATATTTTTTGATGTATCATCCCACTAATCACATGCTGACTCTCTCCTGCCATCAAAAGCTTAGAACTGCCAGTTAAGGTAACGTTTTTAGAACTCATTTATGAAGTGTTTCTCTTTCAGGACAATAAACATTTTGTATACAGACAATATGCAAAGCACTTCCAAGTTTTAATTGTAAAAAGGATAATTTTGAAAAAAGGAATTAATGTCTAGTAAGCCATTAGCAAGTTTTCTTTTTAGCAAATATGGAGCCAAAAATTTGCATCTCCTTTTTTATATTCAACAGACCAGTGCAACATTAACTAAATAACTTATTAAACTAGAACTTAAATCTAATAACAACACATGAAATCAAAATTAGACAAAAATGAAAATGCTTTTGCTCACATAAAATACGTCATTCTAGTACTTGTCTTAGGGGAAAACACAAATTCCAGCCTAATTATAAGCATCAAAAGTATGTACATCCTAAATGAGATAGTGGCAGGAGACAAATTCCTAGGCAGACAGGAGCACGTACCCTGTGAAATCCGACCAAAGACAGTTTAAAGCCTGAAAACCCAGCTGTTGGTTCCGGATAGAGTCCATGACCAGAGGGAACTTCTATTCATTCCCCACTCTTTCCTGATTGGTTCTTTCTAAATAACACTTTTCCAGGGCTACCTACAGCCTGCACCTACTCACTTCAAACTTATAAAAACCCTGGACTCAGGCACACAGACGAATACCTGCTCTCAGGTCCTCTCTCACACAGAGGGCTACCCACTTCGGGTCCCCCTTCATTGTGTAGAGCTTTTCTGTAGCTCAATAAAATTCTTCTCTGCCTTGCTCACTCTCTGGTGTCATTGTGCCTCATTCTTCTTGGACATGGGACAAGAACCCAGAACCTCCTGAAAGACGGGAGCAAAAAAAGGCTGTAACACGCTCTGGCTGTATTGCCTCGCTGAAGGCAGCATGAATGAGAAGAGCTGTGACATGCTCCCAGTCGCCTGACTACAGGAGTGAAAAGTCTTCTAGGGGCCCAGACTTCAGGACTCCCAGACTGACAGCTATAACATGCCCCTGTTTGCAAATTGTGGGTGGTGGGAACGAACAGGCTATAACAAGTCCCCATTTGTCAAGCTGTAAGCAGCGGGAATGAGAGAGAACTGTGGTATTCCCTGGTGGCTCAGACCTCAGGCCTCCCCAAGCAGAAGCTGTAACACCCTTTGCAGATTCTTGGTTGCTGGTGTTTCCAAGTTTTCTGGCAGCTGCCATGTCTTCCTTGTCCAGACGGTGAAACTCAAGGCAGAATCCGGTCGCTACACGCTTGGAGCAGTCGCAGGCTAAGCACAGAGCCACAGTGCCTGAGGGATCTAGGCCCGTAGCACCAGCTGATAGCAGCCTACCAGGTTGAGTGGGCGGAGCGAATGCGGCAGGCTCCAGTAAAGTCTGGGCAGAGGCACCGTTGGCCATGGAAATTTCCAGCTGGTGAAGCAACACCTAGAAAATCCTCCGTCAAATGCTTCTGAATCTGATACTTGCAGTTTGGGAAGGAATTATATTGTGTAAAAATATCAAAAGTTTTCTTTCTGTACTTCTTTTGGTGTTCCCTTTAACATAGAAGACTGCATAGTACTAGAATATTTGAGATATGCCAGCTAAAAGTGTATATTCCAAAAAATTTAGCTTAGTTATTCAAAATACAAAATATCGTTAGGCCGGGTGTGGTGGTTTATGCCTATAATCTCAGTACTTTGGGGGACTGAGGCGGGTGGATCATCTGAGGCCAGGAGTTTGAGACCAGCCTGACCAACATGGTGAAACCCCGTTTCTACTAAAACTACAGAAATTAGCTGGGCATGTTGTCATGCGCCTGTAATCCCAGCTACTGGGGAGTCTGAGGCAGGAGAATCGCTGGAACCCAGGAGGCAGAGTTTGCAGTGAGCCAAGGTTGTGCCACTGAACTCCAGCCTGGGCAACAGAGTGAGACTCTGTCTTAAAAAGAAAAAGAAATCATTAATACAGGTCATTATAATTATATCAATATAAGAAACCAAAAGAAGATGCTTTGGTCTCATGTATCAAAGTGGGTCTTTCTAAGTAAAATATAGAGGTCAATCAGAATATGTCTGACATTGCAATGCCACTGTTTGCACATACACTCCAAACCAGCTTATTTCAGCAATAGTATTTAATAGCTAAAAATGATCCAAATTTTTTTAGTTAGGGAAAAGCCTAGATTGTATAATAAGTCCAAATTAAATGGCTCATTTTTTGTGGTTTATTTTGTGATCAATCCATGCTCAAAGTGAATACTTTAGGTTGGCAGTAGGCTCTATTTCACCAAAGCACTCTGATATCCAGACTGAAATCAGCACTCTCATCTTTCCATCTTGGAATCAAGGTTCCCAAGATCTCTGTGCTCCATTAAAATAAAGGTATGTTTTTAAACTATGCATCCAGTGATGGGCATTTCATTTCCATATCTTGGTTACTATACATAATGCTGCAGTGAGCATGGGATTACAGATGTCTCTAATCATCAGGGAAAGATCAATTAAAACCACAATGAGATATCACTTCATACCTTTCAGAATGGCTATTATCAAAAAGATGAAAGATAAATATCTTAGGTGAGAATGTGGAAAAAAGGGAAATCTTGTACATTGTTATTGGGAATATAAATTAGAACAGTCATTTTGGAAAACAATATGGAATTTCCTTAAGAAACTAAAAATAGAACTATCATAATCCAGCCATTGCACCTCTGGGTGTATATTCAAAGGAACTGAAATTAATATGATGAAAAGACTTCTGCACTTCTCTTGTTCATTTCAGCATTATTCACAATAGCCAACATATGAAAACAACCTAAAACAACCTAAGTGTATTATGTGTAGAATGGAATGCTATGCCTCCTTAAAAGAAAGAAAGAGATTCTGTCATTTGCAGCAACATGGATGAATCTACAGGACATTATGCTATGCTAAGTGAAATAAGCCAGGGGGAGAAAGACAAATACTACGTGATCTCAATAAAATCTAAAAACGTAGAAATCACGGAAGTTGAGAGTAGAATGGTGGTTACCAAAAGCTGGGGGAGGGAAGAGGCGTGAATGGAGAAAGGGGATATGTTAGCCAAAGGGCACAAGGTTTCAATCAGACAGCAGAATCATTGCTCTATGGCACACTATGTTGATTATAGTTGACAAAAATATATGGTATCACATACTTCAAAACTGCTAAATCGTGAATTTTAAACACTCCACCACAAAGAAATTGTCAGTAATATAATATGATATAATATGATAAATATGTTAATGAGAGACAAAGTAGGAAACATACAATCCATGGTTGCTCATTTCTGCTTACTGGTGTAATTTCACATAGCTTCTGGCTCTGTGAAAACACGCAGGTCTCTGGAGGGTTTCTTTGAAGATAAAACGGGATGTAACACATGACCCTCTTGCCTGAGTCATTACATTCTTTAAAATATAAATGACCCTAGAGTCCTTGCTTTTTCCTACACATAAAATAACATCTGACAGGGTTAATGATTATGCCTCATTAATCTATAATCATATGTTATCTTTGCACCCGAATTTTGATGTGATTTTACACATACTGAACCCCCCACTACCCTTACATCAGTTGTGAGCTAAATCATTGTTTTGGAAGAGTCTGACAGAAAATCTCAGAAAGATTTCTCCCAGGCTTGGGCTGTAGTCCTCAAGATATAATCCTCAATAAAACTTCTGAATAAAACTAATTTTAATTCTTTAAAAGCTTGACTTTTTTTACCTGACATTAATTAGACTGATTTAATGATTGCACAGTGTATAAATATATCAAAACATCACACTATACTCCATAAATATATACAACCATTTTATGGCAATTAAAAATAAAATAAAATTGAAAAAATATAAAAATGAGAAAAATATCTTCTATTAAAAGCAAAACAATGTTTTTCTACCACACATGGAATATTAACTTATTCATAAGGCAAGATTGATTTATAGATTTTTTTTTAATTAAGTAGGATTAGCAAAACAAAAACAAAAAGCAATGCATATAAATTTCTTTTTCTTTTTGTAACTTAGACAACGTTTCTAAATCCTTTATATTAGGTCAGATAGATGTAGCCCATGAATAAAATATATCCCTGGAAAAGCAGCTTTGTGTTTCTTAAGCAGCAGGAAGCATATTTAATGCAATCATATTAAATGTATATCTACATAATTATTTTTCTATAGATGCCTAAAAAGCATTCTGATATTTGCCTTCTCTAATATTGCTTTAATGTTTTATAGCAATTGCTTGTGTTTAACAGAATTCTTTTGTCCTTTCTTTCCTCTTACACCGAACAGCCCACCTAACAGGAGTACAAAAGGATAGATGATGATCTAATCTTGTAATTAAATAAAAATCCATTTGTACATAAAAAAGAACATGACACAGATAATTCCTGAGATTGGAGATGGATAAAAGCACATATGAAGAAAAGAAGATAGTATTACAGTTTAAAGAATATTGTATGTAGTTGAGAGCATACTGCTCTCTATTGAAATAGTTTATTGAAAAATGAAAGAAGAACCCCCCCAAAAAATATATATATAAAGTTTTAATATAATATAAAATAGGAAATGCATGGTACAGTGCACATATCAGGAATAAGCTATTATTATTTAAGTATTTACAGGAAGCATATGTCTGTTTGTTATTGGATGCTCTTAATTTCATTGCCACCAATTTAGCTGGTAAATTTAAAATCAACTAGCAAAAGTAATGACTTGCATAAAATATATATGATTAACTTATACTACTTTGTATTTTTATAATGAAGATTATTTGTTATTTGACATCCACTTACTCACTACATACTATATGTGTCAAACATTTTACTAAGTAACTGGATCTACAAAAGAATGAAACAGGGGAGTTCAAGATGCTTATTTTTGGTAAGGAAGATAAAAATAAATAAAATGGTATCTGTACATTCACTTGATAAGTACAAAACTAAATCTTTAGATTATTATTAATATTTAAGCTATGGAAAAGTGCACCAAAATAAATTAAATGGCTCTGAATTCACACAATTCAGTATCAGTTTAGACACACATAAAGACTAATGTAGCCTTTTGTTTAATCAAATAACATGTCATAATCACAATGAGTTTTTAATATTATTATGAGTCTGCTTTGTCTGGGTACTATAAAACTCTGGGTCACAGTTTACTGGGGCCTGTTTGTGCTTGTGTTTGTGTTTGGTTGTGGTGTTTTTTCTTTCCTGCTCATGTGCCCTAAACCCATGCATTGCGATGTCGATCTCTGGATATGCAGTGGTGTCCAAAAGTCTTGAATCACAGAAGATATAATTATAACTCTGGGTTGACAGTTGCTTAAGTTGAAACTAATACCTATTTGTTCATAAACAAAAATAAGCAACATTTATTTCCAGAATGTTGTCTGTACATGATTTAACAATTCTAAGCATTGTACTTACTCCCTAATAATTGTACTTTATATTTTAATAATCACATCGACATAAAAACTTTTAACAAATCAATGAAAAATATTCCTTTTTTTGGAAAAAACTATCCTTTAATATGTTACATTAAATTTTGGGACATGCATTTTCAAGTATCTTGACAGTATAATAGCAGTTCAGATATACACCTCAACATGGTAAACTTCCTAGCAAAACCAAACACAACTATTTCTAAAGAGCAGTTATAACCAGTACTCATAAACATGCACTCCCAAAATAGTTTTTACACAGAGTAAAGAAAATAAATTGCATTTTTGAAGGGAGCACTTAGAAAATTGTTTCTGTTCAAATTTGAACGTACAATTTAATAATGCACTAATTAGGTACGGTTGCCTGGTGCAATGTTTAAACTGCTCCCTCAAATGTTTCTGCTACATTTTAAATTTTGATCACACACTGAGTTAAAAGTTCTATCGTAGGCGTCTCTACTTCCAGCTTCAATAGTTCTGTAAAATAATTTAGCTTTCTTGTCAATATGATTATTAACTCAGGGTCGGACTAACTGCTGATCTAGCCCCAGTAAAATCTCATGAATTATACAAATTCAAAGCTGTATAAGTTATAAGTCTGCTCATGGAAATTTTAATTGATGCAAAAACAAATCTAGTCTCAGGTATTAGCTTCAACCTCTTTTTTTTTT
>NW_012101489.1:115113-117455 GCF_000951045.1 Mandrillus leucophaeus | reverse complement strand
TCCATTTCTGGAACCTACTTTGCCCAGGGTATATATCATATATAAATTATAAATATGCACCGTTATTCACTAATGCCTTTTATTTTTTATTTTTTTCCAATTTTGTCAGGGCCTGTAGTCCATAAGAAAATTTAACTGTTTGACAACTAAAGTTTAACCATGTAGGTGCCATTTCTTACATTTAAACAGTTTCAAGGGGTACATTTTAAATATTATCCTTCTCTGACTTCTGAAACAAATTTTGTAGAACTGAATTTTTAGGGCTTTTGTTTGTTTGTTTGTTCATTTGTTTTTCTTTTTTTTTTTTCCTTCACATTTGTGCTAGGATATTGATGCAGATGTGTTAAAGCTCTTGTGAGATTCATGGTTAGAAAGGACATACTATGAATGTTGGACAAAATTCTCCAATGACAACTTGTTTGTCTATTTCTGATTCACAAAACTGAATGTAACTTCCTGGTCAATAGAATATAGAAAAACTTCTGCCAGATCCATTATTAACATATGGCATATCAATTTCTTACCCTCTGACTTTTCCCCTGTTTCTTTACTTTTTAAAGTTGAGTGTAGCATTGAAAAACTTAGTGGGTTGTTCATCAAGAATTCAATAAAGTATAAACACCACTTTTACCTACTTTAGCTACAAATATTCCAAGTTTATGGATAACCTTTATTTTAATTTTTTGTTAGTGAGTGTAAATTTAATGAAGAACAACTCAATATGAATGTGCAGAGGTGATGCCGTCAAAGACCCAAGCTGGTATCTCAATATACTAATAATTCTACTATTTCTATTTTTATCTCTATTATCTTTATCAAAAGAGGTGAGGTGTGACATCCTAAGCCCCTGAATCCAACTCGGTTACTGTGAAATATAAGAAGTCGATGTAGCCATCTTATATTTTGCTATATAATGGCTGACAAAGAAATAATAATATCCTATTTCGAATAAGAATAGTTTTGTTGCAGATACACTTGATTTTTATAAAAGTCTATGGAAATAGTCTTCACTTTCATAGCCTCAATAGGAAGGAAACTTCTGTCATGTGCACATTGGAAAAATCACTTACATTTAGGATATTACATATCAGAGTCATATATCCCAAATCCCTTATAAATAATACAATCATAAAACAACCAAAGACACAATTTTACACTTAGACAAAATGTCTTGGTAAACCTTAAATTATGTAGTATATAAATAATATTTTAATAGATATTATTTCCTTTTATATCACTGCATCATTAAATTCCTTAAACACCCACATACTCCCTTACCACAAATGTTCACTTGAACACGGTCATCTTAACAAGATATTGCTCTCTCATCTTCCATAGGATGTTCTACCATGGTACATGCAGCAATAACCTGTAAGGTGATTGAATATCAAATAGTTTTTGTTTACATCTAACCCAGAAGAACAAAGAATTAGTCTGTCTCCAACTGTTTCACCACTATTACTTTCTAAGTTAGCCATGTATCTGCCCCTCCACTCATTTCAGCCATCTCCCTGCACCCTGCCCCATAACTTGATTATTCTAATCATGACCCTCTTTCTCTTACAGCTGCCCTCAGCATTTGCCATGCTTTTGTTATTTCTACCTTTCCTTTTAGTACCTCAACTCTCTTTACTCATATTGTTTTCTTTCCCTGTGCATTCCTAATCTTCCATAAGAATAAGGTTGATTTTTGTAATAAATTTCAAACAATTACTGTTTACTAGTAACTTGTATTAGACAGGGATTTTGAGGGCTATCTAGAGATCATTATTACTTGTTCTCATTTAATTTTAATTTGTAATATACAAATTTTATAATTTCTTTCTCAAATATAACTTCAGAAATGAATGGAAGACATTTCACACATTTATTATTCTATAATATACAATATATGTTATACTGCATAGGCCTATTAATAGTCATATTCTATTAATTACATTATGAAAAAAACTATATATTTGTATTTAATTTTTGTTTAAGTTGACAGAAACATACTGAATGTTACTTTGCCATTTTACTTAAAATCCTCTTGTAAAAAATGTGAGCCAGAAAATACCTTATTATGGAATATTATTTTCTTCAAATGATTTACATGAAAGTGCAGGATCTAAAGCTCTAAATTTATGTGTTGATCCGAAATGCATAAAAATGCATACAGAGGCAATTGAAAACGTATTCTGATTCATATGTAAATGCCAAAATTCAATGTATAACAAATGCAAGAATTTAGATGTGTTTTTTTCAATCCCTACTTCAAGAGCTGCAAGCCCCTAAATTAAAACACCTATATTGTTCTGTTTAAATCTAAAACTATTAAAAATAATTACTTAAATAATATTGTT
>NW_012101489.1:110541-113708 GCF_000951045.1 Mandrillus leucophaeus | reverse complement strand
TGTTTAACAGAATTCTTTTGTCCTTTCTTTCCTCTTACACCGAACAGCCCACCTAACAGGAGTACAAAAGGATAGATGATGATCTAATCTTGTAATTAAATAAAAATCCATTTGTACATAAAAAAGAACATGACACAGATAATTCCTGAGATTGGAGATGGATAAAAGCACATATGAAGAAAAGAAGATAGTATTACAGTTTAAAGAATATTGTATGTAGTTGAGAGCATACTGCTCTCTATTGAAATAGTTTATTGAAAAATGAAAGAAGAACCCCCCCAAAAAATATATATATAAAGTTTTAATATAATATAAAATAGGAAATGCATGGTACAGTGCACATATCAGGAATAAGCTATTATTATTTAAGTATTTACAGGAAGCATATGTCTGTTTGTTATTGGATGCTCTTAATTTCATTGCCACCAATTTAGCTGGTAAATTTAAAATCAACTAGCAAAAGTAATGACTTGCATAAAATATATATGATTAACTTATACTACTTTGTATTTTTATAATGAAGATTATTTGTTATTTGACATCCACTTACTCACTACATACTATATGTGTCAAACATTTTACTAAGTAACTGGATCTACAAAAGAATGAAACAGGGGAGTTCAAGATGCTTATTTTTGGTAAGGAAGATAAAAATAAATAAAATGGTATCTGTACATTCACTTGATAAGTACAAAACTAAATCTTTAGATTATTATTAATATTTAAGCTATGGAAAAGTGCACCAAAATAAATTAAATGGCTCTGAATTCACACAATTCAGTATCAGTTTAGACACACATAAAGACTAATGTAGCCTTTTGTTTAATCAAATAACATGTCATAATCACAATGAGTTTTTAATATTATTATGAGTCTGCTTTGTCTGGGTACTATAAAACTCTGGGTCACAGTTTACTGGGGCCTGTTTGTGCTTGTGTTTGTGTTTGGTTGTGGTGTTTTTTCTTTCCTGCTCATGTGCCCTAAACCCATGCATTGCGATGTCGATCTCTGGATATGCAGTGGTGTCCAAAAGTCTTGAATCACAGAAGATATAATTATAACTCTGGGTTGACAGTTGCTTAAGTTGAAACTAATACCTATTTGTTCATAAACAAAAATAAGCAACATTTATTTCCAGAATGTTGTCTGTACATGATTTAACAATTCTAAGCATTGTACTTACTCCCTAATAATTGTACTTTATATTTTAATAATCACATCGACATAAAAACTTTTAACAAATCAATGAAAAATATTCCTTTTTTTGGAAAAAACTATCCTTTAATATGTTACATTAAATTTTGGGACATGCATTTTCAAGTATCTTGACAGTATAATAGCAGTTCAGATATACACCTCAACATGGTAAACTTCCTAGCAAAACCAAACACAACTATTTCTAAAGAGCAGTTATAACCAGTACTCATAAACATGCACTCCCAAAATAGTTTTTACACAGAGTAAAGAAAATAAATTGCATTTTTGAAGGGAGCACTTAGAAAATTGTTTCTGTTCAAATTTGAACGTACAATTTAATAATGCACTAATTAGGTACGGTTGCCTGGTGCAATGTTTAAACTGCTCCCTCAAATGTTTCTGCTACATTTTAAATTTTGATCACACACTGAGTTAAAAGTTCTATCGTAGGCGTCTCTACTTCCAGCTTCAATAGTTCTGTAAAATAATTTAGCTTTCTTGTCAATATGATTATTAACTCAGGGTCGGACTAACTGCTGATCTAGCCCCAGTAAAATCTCATGAATTATACAAATTCAAAGCTGTATAAGTTATAAGTCTGCTCATGGAAATTTTAATTGATGCAAAAACAAATCTAGTCTCAGGTATTAGCTTCAACCTCTTTTTTTTTTCTTTCTTTCCTTGAGACAGAGTCTTATTCTATCACCTAGGCTGGAGTGCGGTGGGGCAGCCATAGCTCACTGAAACCTCAACCTGCAGGGCTCAAAGGATCCTCCCTCCTGAGCCTCTCAAAGTCCTGAGATTACAGGTGTGAACCACTGAACCCTGTGCCAGTTTCAACATAACTTAATATATTAACATATTACATAGTCAATAGCTTTTTGATTGTCATGTGGAGATATGCACAATCTGATATAAAATATTACATTAAATACCAAATAACAGATGATATAAGATAATTTTTTATAATTATTGCATATAGTCTACGTTTCTTAAAACATTTTATACTCCCTGAAAAGCTGTTTAAATCAGAAGTTTGTGCTAACCATGACACACTGCATATATTAATTCTTTACATTTATCTATGTCTGAAAGTTAATAAAATGAAACTCTAGAGAAATAATAAGAGTGCTTTCACTAAAAGTAGAGACTTCCAGCCATTTCCACTGAAGCCAATAATTTGTCAAACTGCAAACAAGAGGAGCACAATAAGCAGCAGGTTAGTCCTCGTGTCCTTCTGTGTCCCAGTGTGCTCTATTCAACGTCAAAAAGAAAAATCACCAAAATACCACTTCTCCTAGACAGGGGCTTCGTATCCATTTCTATAGGCCGTGCCATTTGAGAAAAACATTCCTGACCTTTCCCACTCTCAGTTCTGCCTTTCCATTTCTGGAACCTACTTTGCCCAGGGTATATATCATATATAAATTATAAATATGCACCGTTATTCACTAATGCCTTTTATTTTTTATTTTTTTCCAATTTTGTCAGGGCCTGTAGTCCATAAGAAAATTTAACTGTTTGACAACTAAAGTTTAACCATGTAGGTGCCATTTCTTACATTTAAACAGTTTCAAGGGGTACATTTTAAATATTATCCTTCTCTGACTTCTGAAACAAATTTTGTAGAACTGAATTTTTAGGGCTTTTGTTTGTTTGTTTGTTCATTTGTTTTTCTTTTTTTTTTTTCCTTCACATTTGTGCTAGGATATTGATGCAGATGTGTTAAAGCTCTTGTGAGATTCATGGTTAGAAAGGACATACTATGAATGTTGGACAAAATTCTCCAATGACAACTTGTTTGTCTATTTCTGATTCACAAAACTGAGTGTAACTTCCTGGTCAATAGAATATAGAAAAACTTCTGCCAGATCCATTATTAACATATGGCATATCAATTTCTTACCCTCTGACTTTTCCCCTGTTTCTTTACTTTTTAAAGTTGAGTGTAGCATTGAAAAACTTAGTGG
>NW_012101489.1:99482-106116 GCF_000951045.1 Mandrillus leucophaeus | reverse complement strand
CAAAATTCAATGTATAACAAATGCAAGAATTTAGATGTGTTTTTTTCAATCCCTACTTCAAGAGCTGCAAGCCCCTAAATTAAAACACCTATATTGTTCTGTTTAAATCTAAAACTATTAAAAATAATTACTTAAATAATATTGTTTTTAAAATATACATAAAAGACAGAGATTTACTAAACAGTAGGCAAGATTTGATCTTGTTTTTTTGAAAATATAAGTATTTACATGTCCATATTGGCATATTCATGAAGAATGATAATTGATGTTAACTGTGTGTTGGAGAGATGTTAATGAAAACATTCACATTCTCCTTCAAAATTTTCTGTTAAAAGTTTTAAATATGAAAATCAATTGTTTTTGTACCAGAAAACCAAAAATTATTTTCATTTTTAAAATGAAGTTTAAGAAATATTTTTCTAATAGGGAAAGAAGGTATGTCAATAATTCAAAACATTTTTTTAAAAAAGTCAATTTTAATAAGGTTTTAATAAACATGAACATCCTCTTAGTGGACCCATTATTTCAAAAATATTCAGTTTACTTTGCTTTTGAGTTCAAATTAGAACCATAAAAAAGCTGTCTCAGAAATACAAAAGTCCTGAAATAAAAAGCCTAGATACATATTTGACATATTAGAGAAGTCATAAAATGTATTGGACTTTTCTATGGATGGCAGTGGTGATGGTGATAGTTCCTTTCCATTATTTTATTTTTCCTTCCTCCTTTAAAAAAAAAAAAAAACTGCTCAAATTACCCTCTGTTTAGCTAAATTGCAGCAGTTCACAGTACATTAATCGCTTCTTCCTCAACTACTTTGTGATATTGATTCCAACACGCACATCTTCTCACTTGAATAGTTATAAAACCATGATGGATCTTACAATAGAACACATTTTGCTATCATTGGCATCAGTAGCCATGTAGTGATTATCAGTGGACTTATATGAGCGTTTGTGACAGTGATGAAAATACACCTACCAGATCTTCAAGATCTTCAAGAACAGGAGCTTAATTGGCCAAGGGCTCCAGTGGTTATGTTTTAAAATCTATCACTGAATTTTCAGTGAAGCCATGCTTACCTCAGGACCTGTGGTACTTCCCTTTGACTGCACTGAAAACTTGGATGGAGACTCTTAATTTTCCTTCCTTGTCTTCTTCACTTGAGTAAGACTTGTATTGCAGTTTGAATGCTCTCTCAGTTTCTCCCGACTACCTCCCTACTTACAGACATTCCCCCTAAAAAGATAACTTCACCATCCTCCTAAATCTTATGGTCTATTTCCTGGAAGATCTTGACAGACAAAATGTGGTATTAGCCTTTCATCTTTTCAATATCAATTAAGTTATGTACATTGGTATTATAAAGTGTATTGAGTTTAATTGCCTTTGAAATATCTTCAGTAAGCTTGTACTCTATAGGACATTAAAATTTAGAATTACTGTGTAAATAGTAACAGAGCAATAAGGTGTAAGTTAACATTAGTAAGGCAAGTATTCATCATGGGATAAATGAAGAAATTTACATTTCCTTTGCAAACAACAATCAAATGCTTTATGGTATCTAAGAAGATGCCCACAATGAGAAACTCTGTATGCTCTGTTTTACTATTGGATTTCATGCAAGAATTTTCTATCTCAACCAAATTAACAAATCCAAAGGTAGAAGAAAGTGGAAAGCTCCTTGAAGGAGGAAAATATCAAAGCAATGAGAATCTTATGTGACCAATTCATCATAATATCTTTAAGGTATGTTGTCCTAGTTTACTTGTAAACATTTTTTCTTATGGATGGGTAAACTTTTAGAGTTAATTGAATACAGTATTTTCTCCACCTCCACTTTTGCATTTTATCTTTCTATGGTGTCAAAGCCTTTAGTTTTCTTGTTTATTTTCTCTTAAATCCCACAATGTTTACCTGTGTTCACTTTGAACTGTACCCTGACTTATTTTCATGGAATCATAAATCTTTAAGTTTGAAAGAGAATCTGTATGTTATACACTAAGCTTGTTTTTCTTCTACAGAAATTTCCCTACAACATCATGGCAAGTAATGACCCAGCTGTACTGGAACACATTAAGCACAGTGTTAAGTTGTTATAGGACCTTATTTCCTCACTGATAACTTAAGAGTGTTGAACGAATTAGGCTGGGCACGGTGGCTCACGTCAGTAATCCCAGCATTTTGGGAGGCCGAGGTAGGTGGATCACGAGGTCAGGAGATTGAGACCTTCCTGGCTAACACAATGAAACCTCATCTCTACTTTAAAAAAAAAAAAAAAAAAGTGATGAATGAATTAACCCCTAAATCCCTAAAGTTTTCTTATAGCTTACAATGTCTGAATTTCTTGCTAGCATGCTATTTCAAACAGAATTATAAGAACCAAAATGAGCAAAAGGGATAGCAGAAATAGAGACTGGCAAGGAGGCAATGGGAGGTAGGTTGTGTGGGGTTTTGGACATGGTAAGAAGTTGCCATCTTATGAATATATTTTGTAGGCATGACAAACACAATTTAACACAATAAACAAATAATAGAAACCAACAAGATGCAAAATATTGAGGGAACTATGGAGAAGAGAGTTGGAACAAGCCAAATGAAGCATGAGTTCTTTTATATATAAATATTTTATTTACATTTAATATAATCTCATGCAGAGTAAATTGTCCTTTGATATACTCTGTGACATTTCTAATACCATTCAGATATATTGCATTGAGATGACTAAGTCAAAACTTATTTATATTTTAAATAAATATCAAGAAGAACATTGCAGAATAGGGATTTTGTCTGCTATGTCTTATCCTTTCTGTCTGGAATAGTAACTGATGTGTTGCAGGATTCTATAGATATTTGTGAAATAAATTTGTTGAAGAATATTTAGGTCATATCACACTTCGATAATTAAATAGAACTTTTATTCAAGTCATTATTTCTAAGAACTTTTTGAACCTTTTCACATAAGAATTGTTTTTTTTAGAATTTTAATTACTACATAAGATCACATCTAGCATGAAGAAGGAGAACAAAAGTCAGCAGATATTTGAAGGCTAAATATTATTCCCAGTGCTATTATCAATATGGTTTATAATCTATTTTAGTATCATGTATTTGGGGGTTTTTATACAATGAAATATTTATCCCTTTTCTGAAAAAAATCTGCTCACTTTCAAATATCCACACACCTTCTAGAGAACACCGAAAGTTTTTCAGCAAATTATTACCTCTAACTGATTAAACAGGTCATAAATATGGAAAACTCTTCCTAAAATGAGTAACTCCCCTAAATAGCAAAAATATGAAAGTTGGTCTATCATATTTTCACTTTAATGACTATCTCTGATATTAATTCTTATTTACAAGCTTAATTAGTGATTACCTAAAGTTCAATTTTTTTGGTAATTTCACTTCTATATATATGTCATATATATTCATACATTATCCTTAATCAAATTTTACTTCAAAAAGTGTATTTACTTTCATGCATATAAAATATGTTTTATCTAATATTTTATTTCCAAAATATTTTACATTCAAATAAAGTTAAAATTCAGTATTATTCTTTTGTACCAATGGATAACTTCATTTTATCAGACATTGCTACTGAAATAAAACAACAACAACAAAAAATCTTCCAAACCTAATGTTATAAAATACTTACATACTGACTGAGCCTGTTCTTGTGAGTGCCTTGAACAAATGATCATCAAAACAAAATAGTACCTCCATGTAACTGATAGAATGTGAGTTCAGACATTTTTTATGAAATAGGTTTTCCAAAGTTTAGGGCTCCAAATTCTAATTCTGTTGACTAGGATGAGCCATAACTGAGAATCACAAAGAAGACTAGCAAAGAATCAGTTATTCTCTTAAGACTATTACTTATTAAGATACATTTTTTTGTAATTGCTGTTACATTAACTCTTAGGAAGGTAAAATAATGAAGAATCCTTACAACGCACATCTAGCATAACAGATGAATAACTGATTTCAAAGCAAAAATGCTCTGAGTAATCATCCATTCTAAATTATCAAAGCCATGCAAAAATTCAATAATCAGTATAGTTTTCTCTAAACAGACTGGTTTTTATGTACTTTAAGCAACATTTGTGTGTAAGGAAATAAAGAAACTTAAAATAGAAAACACCTAAATTAAGACGTTTGTGATGATAAATAGGGATAACATATAATATTATTTAATAAGCGTATATGAAGTACCAGATGTCTTACTAAAGATTGATTTGATTTGACCCACGTAATCCTTAAAGTGCCTATAGGAATTCATACTGTTACAATCTCTATTTCACTATTCGCCATTGCTAAGACTAGGTAGCTTGCCTTAGATTAAAGATCTTGTCATAGGTCAAATCAGGTTTGTGAGCCAGGCGCGATGGCTCATCCCTGTAATCCCAGCACTTTAGGAGTCTGAGGCGGGCGGATCACCTGAGGTCAGGAGTTCTAGATCAGCCTGGCCAACGTGGCGAAACCCTGTCTCTACTAAAACATACAAAAACTAGCCAGGCGTGGTGGCAGGAGCTTATAATCCCTGCTACTTGGGAGGCTGAGGCAGGGAGAATAGCTGGAAACCAGGAGGCAGAAGCTGCAGTGAGCCAAGATCGCGCCATTGCACTGCAGCCTGGGCAACAAAGCACGACAAAATCTTAAAAAAAAAAAAAAAAAAAATTAGGTTTGCACCAAGAACTACCTACTGCAAAGACCAAGCTTTAGTTGGGAATATGCAAGATAAATTTTTCAGTGTTTTACAGGCTTATTTTTCGTTCATTTACATTTTTTTTTTAACTTTTATGTTTGGGGTACAAGTGCAGGTTTGTTATATAGGTAAACATGCCATGGGAGTTGGTTGTGCAGATTATTTCATCACTCAGGTATTAATCCAAGTACCCATGAGTTATCTTTTCCTGATTCTCTCCCTCCTCCCACCCTCCAAACTACAAAAACCCCGGTGTGTGTGTTGTTCTCCTCTATGTGTCCATGTGTTGTCATCATTTAGCTCCCACTTATAAGTGAGAATATTTAGTATTTGGTTTTCTATTCTTGTGTTCATTTGCTAAGGATAATGGCCTCCAGTTCCATGCATGCATCCATGTCCCTGCAAAGGACATGATCTTGTTCTTTTTAATGACTGCATAGTAATCCATGATTTATATGTACCATGTTCTCTTTATTCCATCTATCAGCATCACTGATCATTAGAGAAATGCAAATCAAAACCACAGTGAGATACCATCTAACACCAGTCAGAATGGTTGCTATTAAAAGTCAAAAATTAACAGATGCTGGTGAGGTCGTGGAGGAAAAGAAATGCTTATACACTTTTGGTGGGAGTGAAAATTAGTTCAGTCATTGTGGAAGACAGTGTGGTGATCCCTCAAAGACCTACAGACAGAAACACCATTCAACCCAGCAATCCCATTATTGGGTGTGTATCCAAAGGATGATAAATCATTCTCTTATAAACACACATGCATGTGTATGTTCATTGTAGCGCTATTCACAATAGTTTTACAGGCTTTCAAAGGGCATTTGGTTGTGAACAAATGCTATGAGATACATATGATAGCCATTATTATGTCCACATTTAAAAATTAGAGAATAGTAGAAAAATAAAGTGAGGGTGATTGGTTTACTTACTTATTCAAAGTGAAACAGCTGTTATTTTGAAAGAACCACATTTATCACCTAAATTTTATGACACTAAATCTAAAATTATCTGTACTAAACTACTGTATCTATACATGCAAAATTTTCCCTTCCCATGGCAGTATGATACATCATTTTACTTTTCTAGTCCCTTAAATCAACCTTTTCGAGGATCATATTTAACCAGTCAATGTATTGTTACTTTATCATCAAGGCATCAAAGACCAGTCAAAATCCTTCATTTGTATTCTCAAGGCAAGGTGAACCTGTCATTAATATGATTGTTTATATGCTCTACCTACTACTATCTACTACATTGATATCATTACACGATAGACATTATGATAGATATCATTACAGTAGAGATAGTAATAAACATTTGTAAAATAATGAGTAATTTATTTAATTCAAATACCTGTAAGAGAGGCTCAGAATTGCAGAAATCAATAAGGAAGAAAAAAATGAGTTTCTTTTTTTATAACTCCTTTGCATTCTAATAATATCTGTGAAAAAGTTATCTATCATTACAAAACATCAATAATTAGGAGGTACAAATTGTTAATTCCTTTTGCTTAGGAAAATTGTAAACTTCTTTTTCACAAATTTACTTCTGTGTCTATAATAATTGTGATGACATACCTGTTGTTTCTCTAATGCTAAATAATTCACAAAAGTATCTATAACTTCAACTAGGACAATTAACTACTCTAGATTAATTTATATTGATTAGAGTAGTACTATCTTTAATATGTAATATATCTGTAGTGGATAATGACTTAGCTCTGATTCTAGGCAATCTGTATTGCAGATTAGTTTTATTGAGGTATAATTTTCGTAGAATAAAATACACCCAGGTTAACTGTACATTTGATTTCATTCTGATCCATATAATACATTAATTTGAGTCAAGATATAGAATGTTTCTATAATCCTAAAATATTCCTTGTGCCACATTTAAAATCTGTTTTTCTCA
>NW_012101489.1:93678-94932 GCF_000951045.1 Mandrillus leucophaeus | reverse complement strand
GTTCATTGTAGCGCTATTCACAATAGTTTTACAGGCTTTCAAAGGGCATTTGGTTGTGAACAAATGCTATGAGATACATATGATAGCCATTATTACGTCCACATTTAAAAATTAGAGAATAGTAGAAAAATAAAGTGAGGGTGATTGGTTTACTTACTTATTCAAAATGAAACAGCTGTTATTTTGAAAGAAACACATTTATCACCTAAATTTTATGACACTAAATCTAAAATTATCTGTACTAAACTACGCTGTATCTATACATGCAAAATTTTCCCTTCCTATGGCAGTATGATACATCATTTTACTTTTCTAGTCCCTTAAATCAACCTTTTCGAGGATCATATTTAACCAGTCAATGTATTGTTACGTTATCATCAAGGCATCAAAGACCAGTCAAAATCCTTCATTTTTATTCTCAAGGCAAGGTGAACCTGTCATTAATATGACTGTTTATACACTCTACCTACTACTATCTACTACATTGATACAGATATCATTACACGATAGACATTGTGATAGATATTACAGTAGAGATAGTAAATAAACATTTGTAAAATAATGAGTAATTTATTTAATTCAAATACCTGTAAGAGAAACTCAGAATTGCAGAAATCAATAAGGAAGAAAAAATGAGTTTCTTTTTTTGTTACTCCTTTGCATTCTAATAATATCTGTGAAAAAGTTATCCATCATTTAAAGAGGTCAAATAATTAGGAGGTACAAATTGTTAATTCCTTTTGCTTAGAAAAATTTTAAACCCCTTTTTCACAAATTTACTTCTATGTCTATAATAATTGTGATGACATACCTGTTGTTTTTCTAATGCTAGATAATTCACAAAAGTATCTATAACTTCAACTAGGACAATTAACTACACTAGATTAATTTATATTGATTAGAGTAGTACCATCTTTAATATGTAATATATCTGTAGTGGATAATGACTTAGCTCTGATTCTAGGCAATCTGTATTGCAGATTAGTTTTATTGAGGTATAATTTTCATAGAATAAAATACACCCAGGTTAACTGTATATTTGATTTCATTCTGATCCATATAATATATTAATTTGAGTCAAGATATAGAATGTTTCTATAATCCTAAAATATTCCTTGTGCCACATTTAAAATCTGTTTTTCTCAGCCACTGTGCCTGAGTAGCCACCAGTGTGCTTTCTTTACTATTGACTAGATTTACCTTTAAAAACTTGATAATACAAACAGTGCTACCATGAACATTTGATGTACAAGA
>NW_012101489.1:90877-93628 GCF_000951045.1 Mandrillus leucophaeus | reverse complement strand
ATAAAATACACCCAGGTTAACTGT
This sequence comes from Mandrillus leucophaeus, assembly GCF_000951045.1. NCBI lineage: Eukaryota > Metazoa > Chordata > Mammalia > Primates > Cercopithecidae > Mandrillus > Mandrillus leucophaeus. The sequence goes on along the minus strand of NW_012101489.1, from coordinate 93,604 downwards.
ACATTTGATTTCATTCTGATCCATATAATACATTAATTTGAGTCAAGATATAGAATGTTTCTATAATCCTAAAATATTCCTTGTGCCACATTTAAAATCTGTTTTTCTCAACCACTGTGCCTGGGTAGCCACCAGTGTGCTTTCTTTACTATTGACTAGATTTACCTTTAAAAACTTGATAATACAAACAGTGCTACCATGAACATTTGATGTACAAGACTTTGTGTTGACATGGGTTTTTAACTATCTTGGTAGGTTACACAGGAATGAAATTATGGAGTAATTTTCTTGGATAATTGCCTAGAAATAAGAGATTGTTTAACTATTTTCCAAAGAGTTATTATTTTATGTTCCCACTGGCAAGGTATGGAGAACTATTTGTTCCACACCACTGTTAACAGTAGTCAACTTTTTAAACTTAGCTATAATAAAGAGTGTAAAATTATATTTCATTGTGGTTTTAAGTTATATTTCCTTAAAGACTTATCACGTTGAGTTTATTTTAATGTGCTTTTTCTTGAAATCCACATATCTTTTCCAGTGAAGTGTCTATTTAAAATTGTTGCCTTTTCTTGAGTTGCATTGTTGTCTTCTAATTAATTATACATTCAATATACAGTCTTTTGTAAGTTTTTTTTGCAAATATTTTTCCCAGCTTGTGGTGTGATATTTTGTTTTTTAAACTATGCCTTCTTAGCTGGTAGTACGTATTTTGTGAAATGTCTTTACTATTCAAATATTTTATCTCAATTTATTGGGTCATTTCTCATTTAACTATGAATATGTACAAGTTTTTCTGATATTTTCTGGATACCAATCATTGGTCAGATATATTGTAAATATATTATCCCAATTTGTAACTCACCTTTTCATTTTCTTAACAGTGTCTTTCATATAGCAAACTTTCATGAATTTAATTTATTCCAATGTATTATTTTTTCCTTTAAGATTCATGCTTTTTCTGTCCTAGCTAAGAAATCATTTCCTACTCTAGGTTTATAAAGACTTTATCCCATGTTACTTTCTGTAAGTTTAGGCTTTTAATTTTTAAATTTATGTCAGTCACCCATGTTGAGATAATTATTATATATGGTATGAGATTAAAGTTGAAATTAATTTTTTTCTATAAAGATATTCACCTATTTCAAAATAGTGTGGGGACAAGACTTTTCTTTCCAAGTGGAACTGACTTGGCTCATTTGTTTGATATTAGTTTGTCTATTTCTATATTTTTTATTGATTTTTCATTGGTGAATATGTCTAAATGTTTACCAGATACAAGATAGTGTTGTCTTGAATAATACAGCATTACAGCAAGTTTTAAAATCTGGTCACATAAATCCTTCAATTTCTTCTTTTTAAAAAATCACATTGGCTACACTAGGTTATTTGCATTTTATATAAGTTTTGAAATCAACTTTTATATTTCTACAAAATGTCTCATGGAAATCTGAACATGATTTCATCAAATATCTTAACAAATTTGGTGAGAAAGGCAGTCTTAACAATATTGAGTCTTCCTCAGTTCACGAATGTGGTGAATCTCTTCATTTATTTTGTTTTTTATTCATTTTAGTTTTTTATTTCCTCTTGGCAAATATCGCAAAGAGAGAATCTCTTGGTATTATGACAATCTTGATATTAAGGTAATCTCTTGGTATTATGTTGTTACTGCACATACCTTGCACACATTTTGTTAAATGTATCCAAATTTTAATTTATAATTGTTCATTGTGGATACACAGAAATACAATATTTGTATTTTGACTGTGCCTCCTAAATTCATTTGTTTTTACTGGCTTTTAAAATAATTTCCTAGGATATTTTAGGAATATATTACTAGACATATTTACTTTTTCCTTTTTAAATTTTAGTATATTTAATACTTTAATACTTTTAATTATATGTTTAATCACTATAATTAAATACTTTTAATTATACATTTAATAATTTTCTTGCTTTATTTTGTAGACTGAAGCCTCCAATACATTGTAGAAGTAGAGAACAGAAGTAGAGAGAGTGGACCTTCTAACCTTGTTGTTGTATCTTAATTTTATTATAAAAATAATTAGGAAAAAGCATTCAGTCTTCTACTACTAAAATATAATATTAGATTTAGGCTTTTTGTAGATACTCTTTATCAAATTAAGAAAATTACCATCCTATTTTCCTGAGATTTTTTTTTTTAACAGCAAGAAATGTGAAAATTTGGGAAACAATATTTCTGTATATATTGAGATGATCACATGATTTCCTAGTCAATCTATTAATAGGGAAACATGCATTATTTGATTTTAACATGTTAACTCACTTTGATTTCCTGTAATAAACCCAAGTTAGTGATGATATATTATCCTTTTACATATTAGCTAGATTTCATTTACTGGCATTTTGTTAAGGATATTTTTGCATCTAGATTTATGAGGGAATATTGGCCAGTGGTCTTTTCTTTTGCTACTTTTTTTGATGTGTTTAAGATAACACGAAATGATGGCATTTTTAATTTTCTGAAAGAATTTGCATAATATAGATGTTTCTCCTTACCGGTTTAACTGAATTCACCAGTTAAGCTATATGGCCTTGGGTTTTCATTACGAGTAAAAAGAGTTGGAATTGTTTTAGTGTGATACTGCTAAATAAGTATTTTATTATTCTTAAGTCACTTTGGCTAATCCATTTCTTTCGAGGAAGTTGTCCATTTGTAATAAAGAGTCTGACACCATTTTT
>NW_012101489.1:44300-89567 GCF_000951045.1 Mandrillus leucophaeus | reverse complement strand
TTTATCTTTAACTTTTATTTAACATTCATCTTATTGCAGATCTGTTGGTGACAAATTCTTTGCTTTTGTTTGTTGAAAAATACTTAGTTTCCTTTTATTTTTTTATTTGTTTATCTTATTTATTTATTTATTTTTATTATACTTTAAGTTCTAGGGTACATGTGCACAACGGGCAGGTTTATTACATATGTATACTTGTGCCATGTTGGTGTGCTGCACCTATCAACTAGTTTCCTTTTTTTAATGTATATTTTAACTGAATACAATATTCTAAGATGATATTTTTGTTTTTATTGGTTTGTTTGTTTCCTCATTCTAAGTTATTTTATTGTTTCTGTCTTGTATAGTCTGGAGTAACCCCTATAATTGTCCCTCTGTACAAACTATATGCATATATCCATTTAATCACATCAAGTACAGGTACTAAGATTTACTAGCATAGTTGAAGATCAATCTTTACTTCAGGTACAATTAACTCTTATTGCTAAATTAGAGCACCTGTGGAGTCACTACTGCATACATCTGGGAATCATTCGGCCTCTGTACCCTCATCAGCACATCTAGCTGCCTTGTGTGAGATCTGGGAATTGTTCAGCTCATAACATCCTGACGGGTTGGGCTTTGTCTTATGGAGTTTCATTCTAGTTATTCAAGGCTTTGTACTCAGTAGAGACTCGCGGAAATCCTCAGGAAGAGTTTTGGAGCTATTTTCTGCACAGCTCCTCCATTTGGGAACTCTGGGTTCTAATATAACCCAAATGGGTGCTAATATAACACCACCAAAGTTTCCTCAGTCTGCAACTCATTACAAACGTCCAGCTTTTTATATCCTTACCATGCACCCCCATAGGGGTAAATAGATAAGAAGCATGTAAATACATTATATATCTTGCCTAAAATTATTTAGAATTGAAGACATTTGCCTCAATGAAGTTGATCCTATTTTACTTAAATCCAGAGTTGTAGTGGCCATCATTAATCATCCTATATTCACAAGGTATGAAAATTTGCTCCACGGTCAAGGTAGAGAGAAGTAATAGCCCATCCCAAACGTATTGAGAAGGATGAAAACTTTTTAAAAGCCACTGATATATTTAACACTAATTGACGTTTTTAACTGTGTAAGTGAAGAGGTAAAGAACTACATTGACCATAAAATAACCTAAATATTCTGATTTCTAGTAGTTTTCATAAATTGTGGGGAATTGTTATTGAGGAACAAATCACTTGTGGAAAATAATAGAAATGATAATAACATTATGTTGACAAAGTTGAAAATGTATGACTTGTTAGGTAAGATAAGCACAAATCATTTTAAACTTTTACATTGATTTCTATTAACAAAATGATAAGAATAAAAGCAAACAAAAATCATCATATAAAAACTCTCTTCACAATAAAGATTTTCAACCAAGAAAGCAAGTTGTACCAATTTCTAATGATTTACTATGACAAGATTAACAAAATGGCAAAACACTGAAGCTTCTGTTCTCAGTGATGAGTAGATTAGGGGCAGCCATTAATCTAAAATTCAGGTAATTATTGTCTGCTGTAAAGCTCCAATTCACTAACAAGTTGGGGGACATCATTACCTAACGTTTGTCAGAACCACTGTTACAACTTTTGGGGCCAAGAAACTATGATTATCTCCTAGAAAAAAGTTTTAAAGGTAAAACAACAACAATCATGAAGACTTAGAGTTTCCACACAACACATTAGAAATTTGAGTTTTATGCAGGATATACCTGCGTAAAACTCAGGAGTGTCATGAAGAGGAGTATTCCTGGTTTTGAGCATACAACAGTAAGACTTGATTCTTTACTGAAATGATGGGGGGGTTCCAGATGTGGAGTACAGACCTGGTCCAAACTTTGGTGAACTAAGTTGGAGATATGGATTTAGTTCCAAATATAATTTATCAGAAGATATTAGCAAAGGGGGGAACACGAAATTAAGAATTTCTTGCATTATATAATCTCATACATTTTATTACTCTTATTCTGCATAACATTTATGGATACAATTTGACAAAAAAATTACCTATTTTTTCTGGAGTCCTTAATCTACTAAGTATACAGTGTTATATCTTCCCTAAACCCTTAGGCTTTGCCATATTAGAGGATAAAAATCTCATTCTCTTCCTGGTTTTGATTACATTATAACTATTGTTTAAAGCCAAAAGAAGGCATGGGGCATGTTATTTTTCTTAAAAGATTGCTCTGATTGGAGTAAGGCAGCTACTGAGGTGGGAGAAAGGATGTTAAGATATGTATCAATGTAGGTAAATATTGCTCATCTCATTGCATCTATACAGTAGTCTTTTTATACACTTAAGTTTCATGTAAATTTGGAGTTTTGATCATCTATTGAGATGAGGAAAAAAAGTGTTAGATGTTTAGTAGGTAAAGTGTGAGAAAGATGCTATGGAAAACAGAAATTAAAGTAAATGGAAAATATAGTAACACTGTCCAACATTTTTGAGGGTCTATTGAAGTTAATAATCATTAATTTATAGTATTAATCTGCCTCGTGTATTACTTTCCCTAGGCACTTTCTCATCTTGTCTGGCAAATTGCTCAAGGTGACATAGCACATGTATATTAAATACAGAGTCAAATTGACTTCTTTTAATTCTTTTCTCATGTGTTTAATCATGCTGCACTAGAATATTTATGTGTAAGTGTACTTAGAAGCTACAGACCAAAGACATATACCTATAGTGAATAGTATTATAAAAGTATGAGTATATATGTGTCTTATATTAATTGATTTTTTAAAATTAGATGCATTTAAAAACCATTACTATTCATCAATTTTTCTTCAGTATACTTTTTAAATATACATACATACTAAAAATGCTTAATATAAAAACAAATATTTTCTATTTCTTGTTACCTTTAAAGTTTAATTTTTGGTATTTAAAATATGGAAGAATTATGAGGACACTTGAAGTTTTTGCAATAAAAACAATACTCACAAATGCTTATTATTGAAAAGGAGGTAGTAGGTTCCAAAAAAAAAAAAAAAAATGCAACTGAAGATCAATCAGCATCACCTTAGAGGTTTGTTGGAGATAGGGTTTGAGAATTACCTTCCCTTTCTTTTAACTTTTACCCTTGTGTGGCAAGTAAAAGGAATCTATCTCCTAGATGCCATTATAAATGGCCACTAATTTATTAGTGAGCAATATTTACCCACATTGGTACACATCTTAACATCCTTTCTCCCACCTCAATAGCTGCCTTCACTCCAATCAGAGCAATCTTTTAAGAAAAATAACATGCCCCATGCCTTCTTTTGGCTTTAAACAATAGTTATAATTTAATAAAAAATAGGAAGAGAATGAGAGTTTTATCCTTAATTTAGTTTATCAAAACTGAATTAAGATAAACCATAAATTACTTAAGACGTTAAGAAATTGTGAATTATAAATAATGCAATAATTAAATGTAAAGCTGTAATTAAGTATCTACTCCCTTAAATATAAAATTTATTATTAAAAAGAGTACTAAGCAAATTTTCATAACTGACTCTTAGACTGGAGAATAGGTTGATAAAAAAGCAAGGACCAATGATAATTCCCAAAAGTAGGGAGGGGCTTTAGTTAACAGAAAAACAAAAAGTATCTATCAATTATAACTCTATAATAAAAAGGTAAATTGCTTTGTGGAATACACAATTCCAGTTCACTGGAAATATTCATGCAGAAAACAGGGAAATTGACTAGAAACTTAAAAACCCGCCTTAGGTGGGAAATGAGAATGAAAAATCAGCACTAAGACTTCATGCCTTTGTTCATCAACTTTTTCAATGATGAATGGTGAATCTGGGGTACTTATATTTGTTTTAGGTCTAGAAAAAAAACTTTAAAGGGAAAAGACTCATAGTAGGAAAGCTAATAAAAATGTTAATTGTTACTAAATTATTAAGTTATTAAAAATAATCATTTCCCCTTATTTTAAAATCCAAATTATGATTGCAGCTTTATGAAAATCAGTCATATTATTGATGGTTTGAACTTCCAATTATAATAGGCTCAGAAGACAGCTAATGGCTCACATCAGATGAATTTGTAGAGCAAATTAAATATAATACTTAATGAAGCATAGAGGCTGTTAGTGTTATTACCTATAAACACTTGCAGAATATAAAAAGGAGGATTAGTATGTGTTGCTCCAAGCTCTCAAGTGGCATATAGCAAGGTCAAATGGAAAGGATGAAGAAATATTAGAATGCTGTGAACAGATGGCAATAGCCTTGAATTTTAAATGGAAGCAACCCATACAAAGAAGGAAATATAATTCTATGTCGGATTAGGAGATTAAAAGAAAGAATATATCCACAGATTACTATAAATAATTATTCAGGCAATAAGAAAGAAAAAATAGTGTTATGCCTTTAATTTTATTTTTGGAAATTTTAAAGCTTCTAATAATTAAAGATGGTAAAATGGGTAGTATATATAAGAACGTAAACTTTTAATTCAGATTAAACTAAATTGAATGCTTGTCCTAGTACTTATTATCTACATAATGCTGGACAACTGAAGACATCTCTGTAGACCACTTTTATACAGTGATGATAACTTTTATAAAATAAAGATAATGTGTTTAAACAAGAGACCATAAAGACATTTTGGAAGTCATCTCATCCATAAATTACAAATTTCAGTGCTATCGGAAACTCTAAATAATTGATAATGATGGACCAAAACATTGTATGGAAATTCTGAGTCACTATTATGATTTAGCAGTGAAAAGTACTATTATCAATGAACAATGTCTGCCCTGAACCCAGGATGGGCAGATTCAGGTGCCATGTATTAATCAATCTCAATTAATAAGAACCTATCTCTTAAAACTTCTTATCTCCAATCTTACAAAAGAAAAAACAAAAGGAAACTTAGATCATACCTCTAGTAAGAAGGCATATGGAACTGGCTGCCAGTTTTTCAATTATTATCATAGTTTATTTCGTTTTGTTGCTACTTGGATTAAAATAATATTTTAATATATATTTTATAGAATCACATAAACAGACCAATATATTATTGATTTGAATTGAGAGAGAATATTTTACTTTGTATTATGCTAAGGTAAACAGAGAAATACATATAACTGGCTGGGGGTTGAAAGTTTAAGTTTAGTACTGTTATATTTAGTAATAATGGCAACAAGGCACTATGATTATAGAGAACACTTAAAAATCAAGTAGAGATAGGACATATTTAAGTGACTTGAACTTGTTCTGTTTCATCTTTTATTAAATCTCTGTTATTTGCCATGAGGTAACCAGAAATAACTTCAAAATTGGTGAAGTCACATTACTTCAGCTCACTAGAACATATAATTTGTGTAACTCCTTCGAGTTTACCTTGTATTCCAACAAATTCAAATTCATTTATTGTGTTTGGCAGAAACAACATAAGTAAAAGGACCTTGGTTATTTCACCTATTCCTAGAATTGGTCTATGATGAAACCCTTCTCCTCTTGCTTTATTTACTGGCATACTACTTTCTTAAAATCTAGTAGACACCACACCTCCTCATGGACCAAGTGGCTCATATTTAAAGAGCTAAGTGGCAAGGTCTTCCAGCATGCCCTAAATGACAACCCCTTTTTCCCTTCTCTTGTTCCACAACATTTCCTCTGTTCTTAAACAAACCTGTAATTTTTTTTGGTTATCCCAACATTTTCTCTGGATCTCCTACTGTGTATATTCATGGATGCATAAGAAACTCTTATGCTGAACAAACTTTTAAAGTGGTGATATCTGGGAACAAGTTTGAAAAATAATATTATTTTCTAAAATTTGTACTTAGTTGATCAACTTGATTAATCATAAAATTTTATTGTAAAATAGTATCTTTACTTTGAAAACAGTGATCTTTTTTGTAAGGTTTCTCTTTGTACTTTAAATTTTTCCATAAATTTGCCTAGTCATTTAGAGAACTATTAATGAAACACCATCATAATGAAAGGTATTTAAGACAGTATTAATGAGTCTAAGCATAAATATTATAAAATAATTACTTATTTGAGCCTAATAACATATTTAAGTATTTATATTCTGACTTCAACATAATTTTGGTATTTCATTTTTATTTCTATATTGGCTTTTTAGTTTTACATTTAGGCAGTCACTTTTAGATTTTGCTGTTAAGATCATAATATGCATCTTTAATTTATTACGATACATTTAATGTTACCACTTGATATGGTTTGGCTGTGTCCCCACCCAAATCTTGGCTTAAATTGCAACTCCTACAATTCCCATATTTCCTGGGAGGAACCCGGTGGGAGGTTATTGAATTATGGGGGCGGATCTTTCCTGCACTGTTCTTGTGATAACGAATGAATCTCATGAGATCCGATGGTTTTAAAAACAGGAGTTTCCCTGCACAAGTTCTCTCTTTTCCTGCTGCCATCCATGTAAGATGTGACTTCTTTCCTTCCACCATGATTATGAGAACTCTCCAGCCATGTGGAACTGTAAGTCCATTAAACCTCTTTTACTTCTCAGTCTTGGGTATGTCTTTAACAGCAGTGTAAAAATGGACTAATACAATGTTAGATATCTGCAAAAACATAGTTTCAACATGCCCTGTTAATAGTGCAATTGCTGTCAAACACATTACATCCACATATATTACAAACTGCCTAATACAGCTAGTATAATTGTTTCCTAAAGCTATACTATATCTTAAAAATATACAGGAAAAAATTCTGTGCTATACATATCTCTTTATATTTACCATTTCTAGTGTCTTTTTATTTCTTTTTCTAAATCTGTTTTTATCTAGTCATTTCCTTTTAGTCCAAATCACTTCATTTAGCATTCCTTGTGTGAATATTTGATGGCAAATAATTATCTAAATTTTTCTTTATAGGAAAGGCCTTCATTTTGCCTTAGTCTCCAAAGGAAATTTTTGTAGAGTGTAAAGTTTTTTCAATGACAAAATTGTCTCCATTTGATTATGTTAAACTTGTTATTCTGTTGTTTTCCGTAACCCATGTTTTCTTATGAGAAATTGGTCCATATCCTTATGGCCTTTATGTAATGTGTCTTTTTTCTGTAGTAGCTTTTAAATTTTCTTCTTTAATCTTTAGTTTTCTGCAACTTTACTTTGATGTGCCAGGTGTGATTTTTCTTTCATTTTTGTTGTTTTTGCTGCTGCTGTTGTTGTTTGTTTGCTTGTTTGAGACAGTTTCGGTCTTGTTTCCAGGCTAGAGGTCAATGGCATGATCTCAGCTTACCACAACCTCTACCTCCTGGGTTCAAGCAATTCTCCTGTCTCAGCCTCCAGAGTAGCTGGGATTACAGGCATGTGCCAGCATACCCGCCTAATTTTGTATTTTTAGTAGAGATGGGGTTTCTCCATGTTGGTCAGGCTGGTCTCAAACTCCTGACCTCAGGTGATATACCTGCCTCAGTCTCCCAAAGAGCTGGAATTACAGGCAAGAGCCATCACGCCTGGCCTGCTTGTATTCTTATAATTGTTTTCTGAAAATCTTGTAACATGTTGTTGTCATTGAATAATTTATATGTGGGAAGTTTTTTTTTTTTTTTTTTTTTTTTTTTTTTTTTTTTTTAGGTTTAGAGCTTTCTTGTTTACTGAATATGAAAGAAAAAATAATAATCTTACTTTACTCCCTGCCATTCATCCCCTTCCCCCTGAGGTATTCAGCATTATTTACCTGCTAAATATCTTTTCTAATCTTTATTTATGCTCATACATGAACACAAACACAAACATATGTCAGTTTTATAAAAATTACTATTATATCATACTTACTGTTCTGCACTTGGCTCTCATCATTTAATAAAACATTATGACTATTCCTTCAGATAAATTGTTAAAATCTAGAAAATGTCAACGTCTCTTTGTTTAATAGTGTCATGCTATTCTATCCTAAGTATATAGTACAATTATTTCAACAGTTCCTTCATGAGAATTCAAGTGGTTTCCAGCTTGTTACCACTTTGCTTAATTATACTTGAAAGTATGATAATAGTTGTAATTTACAAAGCCACTCTATCCAATATCCAGAAGATGGGGAAACTAATAAGTTATATGTAGGAAAATTCAGCTACATATAACTTATTTGCTCAGTGGAGTTAAAGATTTGGAAAAATCACTTGGAAGGAAATAATATCTAGATTAAGACATGATAGATGGGTAGGAATTACCTGAAACAACAATAACAAAAAGGCATGAAGAAACTTCCAGATAGACAGTGTGTATGCCAAAGGCAGGACACAGATACCGATGTGCATGGTAAAGTGCAAGGGGTTCATTATTGAAAATTTGAAATGAAATATGGGAATGGCAGAAGATGACACCAGACTGATGCTTATGGCCAGACCCTAAGCAGTCCTATCTGCAAATTTGTGCTATGGACATTTTTAGCTAATTTTCTCTACTTCAAATATATCAAAATAATACTTTTATTTAAACTTGTGTATTTTTATTCTGTTACTTAAAACATGTAATAATACTGTTATTTAAACTTGTGTATTTTAATTTTTTTCTTTTGTATGTGAAAGAAGAAGCATAATTAACTGTTTTATTTTCCCTCAGATTCCTAAATGTAGTCTCATTTATAAAGCACAAAAGAATGTGGTTTAAATAATAATCATTTAATGTGAAATATGACTATCAATTACAGAAATTCATTAATTAAAATAACTATTTGCCAACAGTTCTACTCACTTATTTTATTTTTAAGATATTTCCATTAAAACAGTCTCATTAAATTTTACATGTTAATCAGAATGTTTACCATTTAATTTTGCCTAACATTGCTCTGCATTTAGGTTTTGGACTCTTTCTTCATTATAATTTTGAAGCAATTAACTCACTAGGAAAAAAAGTAATTTGCAGGTTTGTATAATTGCAGAGATGTTAGTCGGCTACAGTAGAAAGAATGGCAGGATGCTGAGATTTTCCTTCAAAAGGAAAATAGAGATAAGAATATCTACACATTAAATTCTTCTTTGGCTGATAATTCTTATACATCTATTTTTAAAATTATATACAGTAAATTCAGCTTAATAAAAGTGTGGTATGGAAAATTGTTTCTGAGCTTCTGAAATTAGCCTAAGCATGTTAGGAAACTAATTAGTAGATGGGAAAAATTGTAATTATGAAAGACAAAATATACCATTGCAAACTTTTTTTATTTCTTACTCTTACAGAAACATAAAGACTGAAAACCAAAATAAATTATTCTCCATTCAGCTTTACCAAGTTCTAAGAACTTAAATATGAGACATCTTTTCTTTGTTGAAATGGTTTTAAATAAGTTCAACTGTGAACATCATTAGAAAGTTAACTATAAACCTCAATCTTGTATAAATATTAAATGATTTCTAATTTGATTGTACTACAAGTTTGTCCTAATACAGAGGACATACATTACATACATATGTTTATATTAGAGAGAGGCTTAATTAAATGGATTTAATATTAATTGAAATTATCTGCTCATGTAAAAGTAAACCATTCTTTATTGTATCTGTTATTTTATTTATTCTACATCTAGTATCTACTCTTCCAAGTCATTATCTATTGACTTTATTAGTCTGTAAACATAAAAACAGGTTCTGTTGACAAAATTACATTATTCAATGTCATTATTGTTTCATCTAATATTGTTTTAAATGTACTAGGTGAATTGCACAACCTTGTATTACCTAGTTATTAAGATCTTCACACTGCTTTCCATCATTGACTTCTTAAGGAATTTTCCTCATGGCCTAACTTTATCTCATATTTTTAATAAAGTGGCTGCTATGTGACCTTATTCATCCTTGAATATGAGGTACAATGGCAAACCAGGATTGTCACTGGGAGGCTATGACTGGCATCTTCAAAAGGAAGGTAGGGTTACCAATACGGAAATTGAGAAGTTTCAGAATTCAGGTTCACCCTGGATAAGCTTTGATGCTTATCTGAAGCTTATTCAAACCTTCTGAATCGGTAAAATTGAGCTGTAAATGTCAGAAAGCAGACTTTCTCATGAGATTTACTATACTTTAACTTCTGTTCCAAACCAGAAATACCAAGAGGACAGTTTCTTTTGCAATGTCATTGTGACTCTCTTTCAAGTGTTAAATTAAAAGGTGAGAATAAAAAGGCAAGTTGGTGAGGGCAAAATATAGAATCCACATTCATTTAAATACTTGTTTAGTTTAAATGATGGAGATAACAGAAATTGAAAAAAATATTCTTATTGAATTTGTTAAAACTAAAATGTGTCTGTGTTCTGTTTTCTCATTCAGTGAGCAAATTAAATTAATAAAGTTTATGTCATTCACGTGTTTTCAATATGAACAAAATACTCAGTCTATGAAATTGTATATCTCCCCAAGAAAACATTTTGCTAAGGTGAATATTGGGCAAGTCTAGAAGGGCATTTAATACCTTAGCACCTTCAAGCCTCATGCTGAGAAGCAATGATCAATGTTATATTTGTATAATCTTGGTCATAAATCTACATAAACTAAGTTTACATTTTTACATATATTTATTTCAAATATTGTTAATTAAGGGGAATGAGGCTTGATAGTAATACATAAAACAGTTAAACACATAAGTTTGTCTACACTGCCTGTATTGAAATCTCAAGTTTTCTTCTTATTTGCTGCCTGATTTTGGCCCATAACACAGGAAGGCCTCTGGTTCCTAATATGCAAATGTGGATGATAACAAGTTAATTAGTATTGATGTTCAGATGTTAACTTCTTTGCAGTTTCGAATATAAAATTGGTATTAATATCATTATTATTATGACTTTTCTCACACCCTATGTTTGATGAATTATAGTGGTGAGGTGGATAATTGTTTTAACTTCTTGTTTTCAGAATATTATATTTCCATACTCTGCAAAATTTCTGTATTTGGGAGTCATGTCATCTGTCCAAATATCCTACACTTTCCCACATTTTTGTCATTTACCAACTTTCCAACTATTCCCTATTCATTCATCAAGGACATTAGCTTAAGTTCCATTTTATACACACTTTCCTATAGCTATTCAGTGAGATGTGCCAACAACAGGAAGTCTCCTAATTTTGAAATCATTAATTTCTAAAGCCAACACGCACTCTGTCTCTCTAGCTCTCTTACTCCATCATTTTTCCTTGACAACTTACAATCTTTATTTTATTTTATTTTTGGTTACGGGGCAGACTTTATTGTAGTTCTAGGGAAAAGATGGGTTAAAATTACAGCGAAACAAGCCTCTTCCATTTGAGTTTAGACTTCCCAATTCTAAAAATAACCACCTGCCTTTTCTTCTAACTTGGGCTTGAGCCATGTTGCTCTACCTCCTTTCTTCTCTTCACTTGCTCTTTCTTTGTTCTCTGCAATTCCTCTTAGCCCTAGTATTTCTGCTGCAGAACAGTTTAGCTATCTGCTCAATTCCACTGCCCCCTGCCACCATCCCCAATGAGCCTATCAAAACATTTCCTTTAGCAAAGATATACAATGTAGGACTTTTCAGAAAAGGTTTTTAAGGCATGTAAAATTTAATTTTAGATCATTCAATCTGATTCACCTTCTGCAGCAGTTTTCCACTACTTGGAATACTTAGTGCTTATGGAAATAACACCCAGGCATCTGAAATAGTCTACAACCCTCTATGCTCTTAATAATATCTATGAGCTCCATCAGCCTTTCTTTCACAAATATAACTTTAAACTTGAATTTCTTTATAAATTCAAGAAACCCCTGTTGACTATTTACTCTGGAGCAAACACTGTCCTATCAATCAGGGATGCAGTATTTAGCATGTGTTACACGGTGCCTTCTCTCTTAGATCTGATTTCCTGTTGTGGGAAACCTGATATTAACAATCACACAATTAATGTACTTACACACTACATGAGTGTTATGGATTAAAGTTAATCGAAGTAAGAAAGAATAAAATTAAAACATCTATTTTAAAAGGTATACTAGGGATCTTTGGAGATTCGACACTTAAACAGTCTTTAAGGATGAGAAGAATGAATAAGAAATATGAGAATCAAAAATAACACTCATCCATAAAAACAATGAAATCATGTCCTTTGCAGCAACATGGATGGAAATGAGGGCCATTATCCTAAGTGAAATAGCTCAGAAATAGAAAGTCAAATATTGTATTTTCTGCCTTATAAGTGGGATCTAAACAATGGGTACACATGGACATGGAATAGGCATTGGAGATTCAAAAAAGGTGGGAGGGTGAGAGGGAAGTGAGGGATGAGAAGTTATTTATTGGGTATAATAGACACTGTTCATGTGATGACTACATTAGATGACCAAACTTTACCACTACACAATATATCCATGTAAGAGATCTGAACTTGTACTCCCTATGTCTACAAATGTTTATATATACACACAGAGAGACAGAATGAGACATATCAGAGACATATCTGGTGGCAGAAGCAGCATGCAGCAAGACCCTAACATGGAAAGGAATTTGTGATAAAGGAAGGGGTTAGCTCCAAGGAAGACCAGGGCCATATTATGTAAGCCATTTTTGAGCACTGCAGGCATAATCCCACCAGAATTAGAATAAGAGCTGGGAAGAAAAATCTAGTGAGTCACAGAATCAAAATATTTCTTAAAAAGATTATCGACTGCTATGCAGGTGGACAGAGGCTGGGATAAAAACAAGCAAAGAAGTCAGAAAGCTATGTCTGTATTTCAGGTGATAGAAAAAATAAAATATCTGCAGAGTTAGAGTTAGTGATATAATTTGCAGACAGATCTGAATTGGATGTGAGGTCGAGGGAGTCAGAATCAAGGATGACTTCCAGGTTTATTCCATGAGCAACTTGATGAGTACTGTTGGCATTTACTAAGAGGAAAAAGAATGAAGGAGAAGCACATTGACTGGGGAATATCATGAATTCATCGACTGTTACCTCTGTTTCTGCCTCCTTCCTTAGCATCTTCAATCCCATGACGCAGACAATGTTTGAGGATTCACATATCTGTACTTGCATTTCAGGTATCTATTTGCTATCTCGCTTTGGTTGTTATCTCAATGGTTAGACATGATGCGCATATCCAGACTCATCCATTACAGACTTACTTTACACACACATGCACAAATATAAAACACACTTAGATATCTATAACTACATATACGTATATATGCACTGTGAGTGTATATACACACACACATATATACAGACATACACATATTCAACTGACCCTCGAACAAGACAATTTGAACTGTGCTGGTCCATTTACATGTGAATTCGTTTTAACCAAAAGTGGATTTAAAATACAGTACTTGTGGGATGGTGACTCTGGAGAACCGACTTTGCAAGTATGGCCGGATGTTGTCACGGAGGTCCTGGAACCAATTTCCTGCGTATGCTGAGGAATGACTGCATACAGAACATATAAAATAGCAAATACTGAAATTTATTCCAAAAACCACAATGCACTACATGGATACTATTTTACACTTGAAAAATGTAATATATTTTTCATGGTATTTTGGGATTCACTGTCATGTAAATGATTCATTTATTCAAGATTCCAAAGATAGATAAAGTCAGATTTGGTATCAAAGTCTTGTTCAATACAAATTTGACAAAAATAAGCAATCTATGTTTGTAATAAAAGTTCTTGTGTTACTGTTCTAACCTCATTCTAGCCATTAATTAATTAATTAATTAATTAATGTATTATTCAAGAAATATAGCTTATGGTTATATACAACAAGTACTACAAAAGATACCAGAGATTTATAACTTGAAAAACACAGTCTGTGAGCCCAAAGAGCTTGTTATTTTTATTTCATGAGCCACGAAAAGCCATTTAACATTTCCAAGTCATAGTACTGTAAACTAAAAAATGGAGACAGTAAATAAGATCTGCTTTATATAAATTGAGTGCATTTATGTGTGTGTTTTAAGTGTCTGTATGTGACAGAGAAAGAGAGAGAAAGAGAGTTTTGTTATGCAGGTGGGATATTTTGGCCATGATTTCCACATTTAGAATGTCTGGGTTCTTATTTCAGCTCCAACACTAAGTCTGTAATGTTAGACAACAAGCATCATAATAGCATACGCTTCTATTGTGCTCACTGTCCTGTATTAAATATTTATATTTAATATAAATATTTAAATTTATATTTAATAAATGGGGGCTATTTCAGTAGCCCCATAACATCCCTGCGTGTTAGGTATTGTTGTATTTCCATTTTATGGCTAATGAAAATTAAACACAGACGGTTTCAGGGACTTGCCCAAATTTAAGAAGTTGGTACAAAAAAGAGCCAATTTTCAAACTCAAGCAGTTTGACTTTAGATTCTGTACTCTTAACTACTGCAGTATGCACTACCTCTTAAAATTTCTGTATCTTTTTTCTCTTACCTGTAAAATATAAAATATTATAGTGCTTATTTCATAACGTTGTTGTTAAGACTTAGAAAAGGTTGGACTTAAGGTCAAACAAATATCAGAATAAATTATCAAAAAATATTACTTATTACACATTTTATACATTTTTAAATGGCTATGCAGTCACTTTTACTAAAATGTTAATTTCTTTATTAATTTTTAGCAACTATAATTCTGAATCTCACTACACTTTTATTTCCCTTATTCATTTTTATTTTTGTTATACTTCCATAATTGTATCCATACCGTCTAAAACTGACAGCCTCTCTTCTAATGGACTTTGCCAGGCAAATAAGCACAAGAAAAATGTACTATGTCAGGGTGACATAGTGAAGAAGAACTGGGATGAGGTTTGGACACTGTTTTGGAAACCTCCATTTCCACACTGCTGATGAAGACATGCCTGAAACTAGGCAATTTACAAAAGAAAGAGGTTTAACTGTATGACTCACAGTTCCATGTGGCTGGGGAGGCTTTACAATCATGGTGGGAGGCAAGGAGGAGCAAGTCACATCTTACGTGGATGGCAGCAGGCAAAGAGAGAGCTTGTGCAGAAAAACTCCCATTTTAAAAGCCATCAGATGTCGTGATATTTATTCCCTTTGATGAGAACCACACAAGAAAGACTTGCTCCCATGATTCCATTATCTTCCACTGGGTCCCTCCCACAACACGTGGGAATTCAAGATGAGATTTAGATGGGTCACAGCCAAACCATAGCACACAGTAACGTGTGAGGAAAAACTTCAGAAAATGTCTCATTTTTGGGGATGATGTAGATGGAGACATTATTTAAAACAAATATCTAAGTAGGAAAAGACTTGATCAACAAACTAACCTTGCAAGTAAAAGGTCACTAACTATAGACTCATTATTGTGGTAAATAGGGGCTTGCAGATAAGCTCCAGTATTACCTATCAACTTTGTATTCTTCTTGGTTCCCAACTTCAGGATGTCTCTTCTCACCCAGAAGACCTCTTTCGATGCCCCACCATGTAGGGTTCTATTGAGAAATTGTCTTAATTCCCTTAAAAAAATGAAATGGTCGTTCCCTCAATCTCCTTCAGTTCTTAACTCTCTAGTTCTTAAAACCAAAGTGACTGATATTTTTATCAAGATGTAACGCCAAGTGTAATGCCTAGATCAAACTTTTCCAACCTGCAGCCCACGGGCCACATGAGGCCCAGGATGGCTTTGAATTTGACCCAACACAAATTCATAAACTTTCTTAAAACATTAGGAAGTATTTTTGCAACTTGTTTTTAGCTCATCAGCTATCATTAGTGTTAGTGTATTTTATGTGTGGCCCAAGAAAATCTTCTTCCAATGTGGCTGAGAGAAGTTAATAATTGAACACACCTGGTATAGATAATAGCTATAATTTTAAAAAATGGGATTTTCACAAAGATGTCAGACTTATACACAACGTATTGGAATCTTTCTTAAAATTTTGATGACTTCTACTGAGATTTGTCCCTTCCCATTATCCTCAAAACATCAATCTGGCATTTTTATTTGTAGTTCACCTATTAGCTATAAACAAGGAAATTAGGAGAAATTAATAAAGCAATAGTTCAAGGTGCATGATACATTGATGAAATGTCAACAGGCAGCTTACACCTTTGGCATCTATGGGATAGAGTTAGTGTAAGGAAACACAGTCAGAAAACAGAGAAAATCATAGGGAATCAAAAAGGAGTAAATAGAATAAGAAATGCACCAAAATGATTCTGCTTGTCTTTTCTCTAAGGAAGGACATGACATTTAATCAAAGTTATAAATTCAAATGTAAACAGGACAGGATTTATCAATCGACATGCTTATAATCTCAATCAACATCAGATATGTCAAATGCTTATCCTTCATTTACGAAAACATAAAATATTATAGTTCATTTTCATACTTCTATAAAGAACTGCCCAAGACTCGGTAATTTGTTAAGGAAGGAGGTTTAATTGACTCACAGTTCAGCATACTTGGGGAGGCTTCAGGAAACTTGCAATCATGGCAGAAGGCAAAGGGGAAGCAAGACACCCTTTTCACAAGGCAGCAGGAAGGAGAAGTGCTGAGTGAAATGGAAGGAACCTCTTATAAAATTATCAGATCTCGTGAGAACTCATTTACTATCACAAGAACAGCATGGGGAAAACTACCCCTATGATTCAATTACTTCCACCTGATCTCTGCCTTGACCCTGGGACATTATGAGGAGTATAATTCAAGATGAGATTTGGGTGGGGACACAAAGCCTAACCATATCATAGCTTCTTCCACTTTTCTCTTCTTTAATATTGGGTCTAATGAAGACTTATATGTATGTAAATAATTATTATATTATATTTGTACCTTTTAAATAGTTTTAGTTAATTGAAAAAAGAAACTTCTCCTGAAGCTTAAGTTATAGTCACTATAATTGTATATGTATAAAATACGTTTTTTAATTGTTTTTATAACTGAAAAAAAAGTATATGTTTATTATAAACAGGTAAATTATAAACAGGTGAAACATATCCTAAAATACATAATATTTAGAAAACAGGGAAATTATTTAGCCAGATGAAACTCCAAAATGTATGTGTCCTGGTATTTTGAAAGTAAAGTGTAGACTACAGAAGAAATGAGATTTTGAATATCATTAAAGTCATATGACTTCCATCATGATCAATCCAAAACATATGCTTTTATGCTGGTACATATGAATATACATCAATATGTAAATGTATGAAGAAACAGAAAGTTTCAAAATTAGACCATACACATCTATTAATTTTTCTTTTAAATCTGATTTCATTTAAAAATAGAGTAAATTGGAGTTTGGTATGCAAGTTGTTTCTTTATATGCTAGTAGTGTCAAATGTTATTCACCATTCCCTTTCTAGAGTAGTAAAATATTCAATGGAAAATACATACAGGTTCCACATCAAAAGGTACAGTGAAGCAAGAGTACGATGTAAGAACATTGTATTGCCTTTTCCAAGAAAACTTCTGTTCTAGGAATTCAACGTTAGCAAGAGGGAAAAAACAAAGGTTAGAAATATTGCCTGTGTTAATAAAGCACTAAATTAACTTTAGTATCCATCATTAGAAATTTTTGAAACATTAGAGTAACAAATCGTATGTAATATTAAGGAGTCTGAGAATATATACATTTGTAAACATTTTTCTTAAATGTAAAAAAATGAATTTAAAAATCATATTGCAAGACAATGCAGAATAAGACCAGTTGATAGACAGATAACATATGAAAATAGATAGAATATACTTTATAAAATAATTATTATGGATTACAACCTAGAGGACTATTGACTATTACTTTCAGCATTTATATATCTATATTTTTAGTTTATACAGATATTACTTTTGTAATAAAATTAAATATATTTTTATTAAAACTACACATTTTCCTTGCTTCACATTACTTGTGATAAATGATAACCAAGCTAACTATAATTTTTTGAAAAATGTGTTAAGTTTATATAAGTAATTCTTCTAATAACTAGGAAAAGATTATCTATGAGTCAGTGACATTAGAGGAGCTTATTTCTTTGTAAAAAAGAAAAAGGTAAACCTCATTTATTTTTTTAAAAATCAGGAAATTTGATATTATTTTGAGGAGTTATACTGTTAAATCTTATTGTTGTATTTGAAAGTTTTGTAAATAATCTAAAAATACCTATAGGCCTAAAAATACCTGTAGGCCAAATACCATATTCTGTAGATAAATGGTATATAATGAATACATGCATGACCAGAATTCTCCCACCTAAAATTTAGAAATCTATTATTTATGAAATAATTACCTTTTAATGATATAGGGCATTTATTTATATGATACAAGGGCATATTACTTTTAATATTTTGAATACTTCTTGACTCAATTCTGTGTACTAGGGTACAATAATTCACTCTTGCAGTAATCACTAGGATGAGTCAGAAAGAATTGGATTCAAAAGGCCAGGAAGAATAAGAAGGCCTTTTTATTAAAGAGCTTATTTCAGTACTATTTACTTCCTGCTCATCTCTTACAAATCTTGCTAGTCTTATAAATCCTCTTAGTCTCCTCTCAATCCTCTTTATATGTGAGCACATTTTAAGAAGAAACGGATGCCAGTTTCCATCTTGCATTATTGTTTTAAAGAACAACAAAAAAGAACACTTAAGCTTTAGTAAATGAAAGAGCATTCAATGAATTTAATTAATAAGTTAACATTAAACTATGTACATACAAACCCAGATTTTTCCACATTCCAAAAACACGTTTACTTAATAAACTTGTGAATCTCAAATACTTTTTTTCACGTAGTTGTGATTTTTTTAAATGTGGTAAAATATATATTACATATATATACACATATATATATAAAATATCCAAAATACTTTAAAACAAAATTTATTATTAATTGAATAAATACAACCAGATGCACAACTCCAGTTTTAGAAGTTTAGATTTTTTTGGAGGGGACTAATTTAAGGTTATCTTATGTCAACTGGGGAAAAAAAAGAGACAAAGAATCGAGAATAGCATACTCAATTCTCAGCGCCTTGATAATCCTCACTATGCGGGCCTCAATATCCCTTCATTACTTCATGTTAGTCTCTCACTGTGGACTCTAAAATTCTAAGAACTATTGATTACCAAACAAGTTTGTTCCTCCAAATCTCTCAAGTGTTACTGTCACTCAACGTCCTCTTTCACGTAATAAATTCTTCCAATGCCTTCCCGTCTGTTCTCCCTGGATCTCACTTCCGTAGCCATGGCTACTACTCGCAACTTATTCTTAATAAATTATCTTACTTCCTCATCAACTCAATTATCTCTTACTAATTACTTCAATTATTTAGGCTTTTTGTTAATCCACACTATGATGTGACTTATTTTGTCAGACTATGGTCAATTATCTTTCTCCTTTTTTTCTTTTTAAACCTAGTTCATTTGTTTTCTATGTTTGCTATAACAAATCACTGCAAATTTAGTAGCTTAAAGCAGTACAAGCCTCTTAAAAAGACCACATTTCCCTTAGACTCATCTGAAATCAGTTACCCTGGGCCTAAAATTCTCGGCAACATGTGCTTTATGTTCTGCTCTAATTCTTAGATTAAGATCATTTAATAAGCATTATTTAGGATAATTTAATCAATTTTACAAGCAGAATTTAGGACCTACCCGATCTCTTTGTTTTCCCTCCTGTCACTCTTCTACAAGGTATCAATATTCCATATTTCAGAAAAAATATCAGTTTCTGAAACATACGTATGCTGTACCATATTTCTACATGTGGTTCGTTCTCTCAGAAACTTCTATTTGCTTCTCATTTTAAAAATGTATTACTATCTTCATGTCTACTTGCCTAGCTCCAGGTAATAATACTGCTCTTTCCTTTGTTCTTTGGATGTCTATTAAACAAATTATAAATAAAAAATAATATAGAATAATACTCATTAGCATGTGACATCCCAACTCTTATTTTGATAGTAAAATTACCAACAGTATTAAATAAATTAGGTTCTTCAACATGTTTAAGCAGAGTACTCAAAATAATTCTCCACTTTTATAAGACCTCTGTGCCGACAGTCATTTACCTCAATAAGAATAATCTTCAACCATATTTTAAAAGATGTAGTGTGTTGAATTAATTAAAAAGAGTAAGAATAAATTTATAGTTTGGAAAAATGACTAAAATAATCCATGCTTGGGAGAAAGCAAAGATTTGCTTTACTAGAAAATCAAAGTCAATATTTAAGAATAGTGAGACATAATTTTAAGAAGACCTCTGAGTAGAGATCCTTAACAGTAAATTATAAGAATTTGCAGCAGAAGACAGTAAGAATTTACCTAGAGCATAGAAAAAAATGCATGTTCTTTGATTAGCAGGATTTCTATTTCTATTGAATAGAAATAGAGAAATATATGAATGTAAATACTATGTATAAAAGTATTTTTACATTTTTTAAGACTATAATGTCTTTGGAATGCTTTGAAAATAAAAGCAAAGGAACAAAGGACTCTATACAAGGAAATCTACTGGCCAGCGATATGATAATGAAGAAGTGGACTTGGGATATTTGTTTGGGATTGGAAATAAGAGAATAACTTGGCAGTCAAACACATATAAAATGCAATTCAAATTTCAAGTTCTTACATGAGATTTACCAAGAAAGCTTTATGTAAATTCACATGGCAAAGAACCTCACTTCAATATTTGGCTTAAGGAGGAATATAAGTAGATCTAAAGGATCTGTTTTGTTTTTATTTATGTTATTTTTGTTTACCTTCTCTCTTTATTACAGGAAAAATAAAAGCAAGTTTTTGGGACTATTCTTAAAAAACAAGTTTTTAAGACTGTTCTGAGGCACAGTCAAGTTTGGAAGACATGTAAAAGTTTAACTTTATTTAGGATTTAAAGGGAGAACAGGGAGCTAGAGACAAATTCCATTTTAGACAGTAATATAAAGAGTAACCACTTACTGGGCACATCTTTTTTGAATATGTGTCCTAAAATCTTTATGCATAGCATTCCATTTACATAAAACAATACAATGGAGTGTTCTATATTATACGTCCATTTTATTAATACATAAATAGAGACTCAAAGAGATGAAACATATTTTCCTGAGTGACAAGGCTGAATCAGCATTCCAGCCTGGACATCAACATCAGAGTCATCACTCTTAAATGTGGAGCAATGTTTTGCTGTTGATCCCAGATAACCAGCTCCAAAGAACATTTTAGAAGGGCATAATGCAGGAGGAATGTGGAGGAATCACACCTATGCATTCTTTTCAAGAGCACATATTTCTAACTTGATTACACATGTGTCATATAGGATGTTAATAAATGAGCATGATATTTCTCATTTATATACCATTTTCAGGGAAATTAATTAATATTTTTATATACAGATTTATACTTATTCCAAGTCCAAGTTTGCTGAAACATTCACTGGAATAAGGTAGTTCTTTTACTGAGAGGAAGAAATAACTGTTAAAAAATCCACAAGTACCCATCCCATGTACACCCACACCCACATGTTGATAGCCTGACACCAATGTAAAGACCAAAAAATACACAAATAATTATACTGAAATATGACCTTAAGGTCAAAATGCATTTTATCAATCTGTCCAATTTGTAGTCCTAGTCAACAGCTTCAGAACAAATGCCCTCTAGAAATAAAATTGTATGGTATTAACACAACAGATTTAACAGCAGAGATTACTGATAGATTGAAGAAAACTAACTTTACAGTCTCGGTCTCATGTACACACACACATACACACAACACACACACACACATCAGTGTCTCATAAGCACTGAAATCTAGAGATCGAAAATATGGTAAAAGTTTGCAGAATCCATTGGGATTCCACACATAAAAGCATTCATTTTGGAAACCCTGTGGCTATTCATTGGACTTTATAGATGGTTTTGAAGCTTTAAGAAATTATGAGAAGGTAAGATTTTACCAGAGATATCTTAGTTCTTAAGCTTCAAAAGTCATGATAAAAAATATTCTCCTAGCTGCCAAATTCAGTTGGCACTACTGAACAATATTTTCAGTCTCAAAATTCCATTTTCACTGTTAAGAAAAATGGAAGACATAAATGTTTTATATTAGAGTAAAGCCAAAGAGTGCCTGAAACAATTTTTCTGAACTGTATGCCAGATAACATTTCTATATAGGATTTTAATACCAGAAAACAGAAACTTTGGTCAAATACATTTAGTACTTTCTAGGTAAATAACTTAAATCACTAGTTTTTTCTGTATTACTTAGCAGAAACATATGAATGCCTTTGTTAATCTTTATAAGAAGGGAGTGACTAGAATACAAATTATTTTCTAAACATATTCTTACACAGAATTCTTATTATACTAAAATACCTAACAAAAGTATTTTTTTCAGAAGTCACATTTTAAGTGTTGGCCTGTCTTATGGAAATCCATTGAAGACATTTTCCTATAATTTCAATTGTTACACAGTATCAGACAGAATATTTGCTTTATTGTGTTTGATTTAAAGATTTTAAAACTATCACAGGGATATTTTTAATTTTGGATAAAAGATAACACTATCTTTTATAGATATTATATATATAGATATTATATATTATTATATATATTATTAATATATAGATATTATATAGATAGATAATATATATATCTATATATCCATAATCTTTATTATATATTATAACAGACATTTACTGTTCCTGTCTGCCCTTTTGCTTACACCATTTATCTCAACTCTTGAAAACACTACTTATTTTCTACTAAAATTATATGTAATTTGGGGGACATTTGAGCACAATTCCTTGTTTAGAACCAATGAACAGACATATAATCCACTAATGACGAATCATAGTACTGTATCAGTCATTCACACTGACAGTTGCATATGGATTGGGCAGTCAGGGTATAACATGTAAGTTCATATTCTGCTTTATTCAGCATAGTATTCAGCTCATCACCATCACTTTGTTAGGGAGAATTATTTATTTGCATCAAAATCATGTGATACAGTTAATGCTGACCCAGCCCTACCAATTTTGAGTTCAAGACCTCATTACATAATCAAAGCAGAATCAGAGTCCAGAAAGAGACAAAGAGAGAAAGAGAGAGAGAGAAAAAGAGAGAGAGAGGAGAGAGAGAGAGAGAGAGAAAGAGAGATTGCATCATGACTCAAATCTATCAATGCTCAAATCTATCAATGTTATTTAGCATGGACTTTCAATGGTGAACAAAGGTAATTAATTGGACGCTTTGCTGTCAGTGCCAAGAAGTGATTAACAATCTGGTCACCAGTAATTTCTTCCACTTCTGTATTAAGGTATTTGGTAAAACAAACATGTGATAGTCATTTCATTGTACCATTGATTATAACAAAATTATGCATCCTCTACCTGTGTTATTTACGAAAATATTTTTCCAGTAGCACTTCGTATTTTTCACTTCACACACATTTGTCATGACTAAACTTTTCAAGAAAATATGATGTATCTCCTTTTCATATTGAACTAATATGATGATACCAAGGTTTTGACGTCCTCTCCACATTTACAACAAAATTAATCAATTTCATATTGGAAAGCACTGTTATGTGTATTTTGAAAGAACTTACTTAACTTCTTAGAAAGGGCGCTCTATGTTTTTTGTAAAAAATGACAGCAATTTGATGGTTGCTACAGAAAATGTTATAGCATAAGAGATGTTTGAATGGGTCATATTTCTTAAAAATGTTTGTTTTTATATTATTGATAGTTTTATTCTTTATATTGTTCACTTTTATAGTTGTCTATTTCTTTTTAACAGCATTTCCAAATTTATATTCTATTATTACAGGCTAATATTCAGGGATGGTTCATTTTACTTATTTTCTTTTTACTTTCTAAAACTTCATTTCAGCATAACTGTGTTTAGTGACATACACTCACTGGTTAATAGAATGCAATTTAAGTCTAACTTATTCTATGCAATTTGGACCAAATGTTTGGTATATGACTTGAGATTTTTAAAAAGTATTTGCAATCTGGTTTATTTTTATTTATTTCAAATGTACAAAATGTCATTCATCAAACGCTGCTAAAGAAGGCAGAAAGACTACAGGCACGTGCCACCATGCCCGGCCAATTTTTGTATTTCTGGTAGAGACAGGGTTTCACCATATTGGCCAAACTGGTCTTGAACTCCTGACCTCAAATGATCCACCCACCTCAGCCTCCCAAAGTGCTGGAATTACAGGCGTGAGATAGTCAGGAGGCTGAGGCAAAAGAATCCTTTGAACCTGGGAGGCAGAGGTTGCAGTGAGCCGAGATTGCTCCACTGCACTCCAGCCTGCTGGGCAACAAAGTGAGACTCCATCAAAAAAAAAAAAAAAGGAAAAAAAGGCAGAAAGAACCTTGAGAAATTTACCTTTGGTTTGCCTCATAAATAAATAAATAAATAAATAAATAAATAAAAATAAAACCACATATCACACTGTATAAGTTTATAAAATTGGTGTAAGAAAACGCTGTTGTAATGTTTCAATGCCAGTTTGCAAAGTTCAGTAAGTATTGATATGGAAAAAGGTCTATGTACACATGTGAAACTGGAAAAGCTATCTGACTTAGTTAATATTTTGTGATTCTACACAAATCAAGATTCAGATAATTTTTTCGATCTGAATTAATACTATCTGCTCACCTCATCTGCTGAGATTAACAGGGAAACTGGACACACTAGCAGTGAGTTCTTCCTGATTTATACAAAAAAGGAAAATAAGTTTCTTCCCCAACTTTTCAGTATAGAGGTGACAGTATACTCTAGGCAAGGTGCAAGGTGTTTCTTCCGTGGTCAACATTTATGGGGTGATATGCAGTGAGTTGGGTTTTGAGTTGTATCAGCACTCACAAGCAAAATAGTCTCTGAAATTAATAACCACATGACCTTAGAAGTGACTCTAAAAGTAAAGTGGTCCTTCTTAGAAGGCTAGAGCAAAACATCCCGCCATATTTATAAGAAGCCTTGTCAAAGAAATACAGCCCTTTTTAAATGATACCTTAATAAAAAAATAAAAAATAAAAAACCATACCCACAAAATAAGAACCGGGTCTGAGAAAATGAGGAAAATATGTTACTTAAAATAGGTTGAAAAACCAATGTAAATCTAGGTTCAAAAGATAGTAGAAGATATTCAATTTTGTAAGACTACCTAGGATTGAGACTTACAAAGTATTCCAGTTTTTCAAGTTTATCACTAGTTACTAAACACCAATTTACAAATAACATGTTCATTTTTTTTTCCAAAAGAGAAAATTCTGGTTTCATTTTCAACCCTAATGACAGAGTCACCATAGCTATATTTGCTCATGTAACGTATGTAACATTAGAAGTTATTACTTTCCTACTACTTTATCTTAGCCCTTTTCTTTTTTTATGGTTACCCCTAACTCTTTCCTTTACTGCCAATATATTAAGCAAAGTTCTGATATTACTTATTTACTCCTCATACAAAGAAGTTTATATAAATTTAATACTTTTCCTAGGACAAATTTTACCATTGAATATACTTATTGTTTAACGAGTAGACAAACGTTTACCATGTGAACACAACTTTTTTAGACATACAACCTGTTCTGGGAGCATTTCTTCTATGAGCTATGCTTGAATTAGTCACCAAGAGGAGAAATTCGTTTTTTTTTTTTTTCACCTCCATTAAAAAAAAAACTGAAGGAAAAAATATAAATATTTTACTATAAATTTATGGTTTGAGAAGGATGCTGGCTAACATATATGCACAATTTCACTTTGATTCAATTTAATATAATAGTATGTGTAAGTCACTGATGTAAATCATATTTTGTTCAATAAATACACTTCCCCTCTATTGGTTGAAAGTATACTTAATTTTACTTTTATTTTTAAAACAATGCCTTATTCATTCCTTTATTTTTAAATCAGCTATAGGTTTATATTGCCTTCTATCACATTCACTTGTTTGCACTGTTGAATTGCATTTTTCCTACAAAACGCTTGTCTTTTGGCAATCGTCTTTGAACCAAGTGATTCATCTCTTATAGTCTCTTTGTTAATTTATCATCTTTGTCTTAGCCAAGTAAGGCATCAGAAATTGTTTTCATTTAATGAGGAAAGGATCACAAGAATGTATGTAAGGCAAGAAAAATGAGGAGATACAGACTGACCCACTCATTTTTCAGTCTTAAAGAATACCCCCTTATATATAGAAGAACAAACACTACACATAAATAAAATACTATCTGCTATTAGATTGGCCAGCTTATTCTTATTATAGCAGAGTAATGACTAGATTAGTCAAGTAAACGAGTGCTTTGGGATGAGAGACTAAATGTGGGAGAAAAGTGGGAATGGGGAGTCTGAGAGATATTAGGACACTTGTGTTTTTCTGGCAGTGTCCAGTGCAAAGTTGCTTATAATCCAGGACCCTGGCAAATGTCATGTGCTCTGTGAAAATCCTTCCCTGATATATCCTTGTGGGAATTTTTCAGTAAGTAAAATAGTCCCTTTGGTTACCATTATTTGCAAACACTTTCATTTACCCATAATGCACAAGAAAGTGTTATCAGTATTACACAGCAAATAATTGAGAACTTAATAATTGTAATTAGCCATTTTAAATTGAGGTTGTATTATAATTCTTTATAAATTTTTGTGCAAATATTCACTCCAAAAAATACAGTGAATTTGCCTAAGAATGTGGAGAGGTCATTAATTTAATGTTTCTTCCATTATCTTAGAACTTCTAAGAACAGATACTCTCCAATATCTCTCTGTTTTCAGCAAATACATTTGTTTCAGAAATTCAAATAATAAATACTTAGTGATTACGCACTGTATGAGATATATGGCCTAGGAAGAATTCTAGCTAAAGTAATAAGATTAAGAAATAAAGCGTAGCTCTTAACTTCAGAAAAGTTATACATTAGTATAGAATGCACACACGAATACACATACAAATACGCACACATATACACACAAAAAAGTTCTATGTAATAAGTGATAGGTACTATAATTTACTATGTGAACATTTTACAATGAAGGAATCATTTTGTTGTAGGATTAGTAGGAGTTTTCGTTATTGAGAATTCTCAAAAGAGAAGTATACTTTCAACTGATGAAAGTGAAAGCAGATATAGAATGTACAAGTGAACAAGAATTTTATATGAAAAAATATATTGTAATAATGTTTCTACTGCTTTTGAAAGTAATTTAAGTTTGCTGAATTTCAATTTACCTGTATCTTTATTAATTCCATGTGGTGCAAATTATGCTATATGACTTCTGAAGCTAGCTCAGGAAAGGAGATGTTGTCTCTGCCTGGTGTTCACATATTAGCACTAGAGCAAGCCAGGTGTCATTTAAAAACTCTGACTAACATCATAATGGTGAAGAGTTGAGAGTTTTTTTCTAAGATCGGGAACAAGATGAGGCTGCTCATTCTTACCACTTCTGTTTGACATAGCAGAAGATGTCTTAGCCAGAACATTTATGCAATAAAAGAAAATAAAGGCATCTAAAGTAGGAAAGAAAAAGTAAAATTGTCACTGAAGATAACGTGACCTTACGTCTAAAACCCTAAAGATTCCACCATGAAAACATTAGAACAAGTAAAAAAATTCAGTAAAGTTTTAGGATTAAAAAAGTCAATATATAAATATTAGTAGTACTTTTATACATTAACAAAAATCATCTGAAAAATATCAGGAAAACAATTCTATTCATAATAGCATTTAAATAGGATATAATACTTAGAAATAAATTTAACCAAGAAGGTGAAAGATCTTTACACTAAAAACTACAAAATATTGATGAAAGAAATAGAAGAAAACACAAGTAAATAGAAAAATATCCCATATTCATGGACTGGAATAATTAATAGATAAAACGTACATACTACCCAAAACAATCTACATATTCAATGTATACAGATCTACTATGTAACCACAAAAATTAAAAATAAAAAAAATGTAATCCCTGCCAAAATTCCAATAACGTTTTTCACAGAAATAGAAAATAAAACTGAAAATTTGTTTGAAATTACAAAGATCCAAAATAGCTAAAGCAATGTTGAACAAAAAGAACAAAGCTGGAGGCATCATATGACTCAATTTTAAATTTACTACAAACCTACAGTAATCAAAACAGCATCACAGTAGCATAAAAACAGGCATATAGATCAATGGAACAGAACACAGAGCTAGAAATAGACCCATGCATTTGCAGCCAATTGATCTTCAACAAAGATGCCACAAACAGACAACAAGGAAAGAACACTATCTTCAGTAAATAATGTTGAGGAAACTGGATATGCATGTGTGCAAGAATGAGGTTGGACCCTTATGTCACACCATATATAAAAATAAAATCTAAATAGACAAAAGACACATGTAATACACGAAACTGTAAAGCTACAACAAGAAAGTATAGATAAAAAGCTTAATTATATTTGTTTGGGCAATGATGTTTTTGGATATGACCCCAAAGGCACAGGCTACAAAAGCAAAAATAGACAAATGGGAGTGCATCCGACTAAAAAGTTTCTGCACAACAACAAAGGGAAAACAACGAATGAAGAATCAACATAGAATGGAAAAATACATTTGCAAACCATACATCTGATAATGGGTTAATGACTCGAATACATAAGGAAGTAACACAATTCAATAGGAAGAAAACAGTAAACCAATTTAAAAATGAGTAAAGGATCTGAATAGAAATTTCCATAAGAAGACACAAAAAATGGCTATGTACGTGAAAAAAATGCTCAGCATCACTGATAGTCAGAAAAATGCAAATCAAAACCATGAGATATCACCTCACACCTGCTAGAATGACTATTATTAAAAAGATGAAAGATGACAAGTGTTAGAATGAAGAAAAAAGGAATCATTGTACAACTTTGTGGGAATGCAAATTAGTGCAGCCATTATTAAATACAGTATTGAAAATTCTAAGACAATTAAAAATAGAACTAATATATGATCCAGTAATCCCACTTCTGGATATATATCCAAAGGAACTGAATCAGAATGTTGCAGAGGTATCTGCCCCTGCACTGTCAAATTCATTGCAACATTATTCACAGTAGACAAGACGTGGAATCAACCTAAGTGTCCATCAAAAGATGAAAAGACACACACACACACACGCACGCACGCACAGAGAGAATACTATTCAGCAAAAATTAAATCTTGCCATTTTCAACGACGTGGACAAACCTGTAGGATGTTCTGCTAAGTGAAATAAGTCAGGCACAGAAAGACAAATCCTGCACGATGTAAATTATATGTGGTTTCGAAAAGAGTTGAACTCATAGAAGCCAAGAGTAGTACCCATGTGAATGGTCTGTATAAGATAACCAGCCCAGGCAAGCTTTCATGTAACTTTCATGAGAGACTCTACTAAAGAACTCTAAGTCGATTTTGTCTCAAAATCCTGACCCAAAAATTTTTGAGAAAAAATAATGGTTATTTTAAGCTGGTATGTTTTCTGGTAGATTTTATACAGCAATAGTGACCATTAGAAAAACAGAAGGTTTATATAGCCCATATCTGAAAGAGGCACAGTTAACTTCCATTAACATATCATAGTCTAAAATTTAAAAATGTAGCCACATAGAACTTCAATGGGAGATTGGAAATGAAAATCCATCTAACTGCCCAATAATATTAAGGAAAATGTGAATTTGGACAGTATCTCCCATTTTACATGTGATATAATGTCAGGAGTGAGAAAGAAGAAATAAGCAAGAGAGATTATACACTGCCCATTATTTATTAGTTTTGATTTTTTTCCTTTAATTCTTTGAGAGGGGATAGGCATAAAAATGCTGGTAAAAGTCAAGAGTGTTTTCCGTAGCATAATTTTATAACCATCTTAGATAACTTTCTTTGGCCTAGTTTAAAAATCTGGAAATTTAGCTTTACATTTTAAAAGACTGTCTATAGATTTCTGCTCCTGGAAGAAATTTCAGACTGCTATAACCAGTCTACATACTTTGTTTCCTTTGACCTTACTTTTCTAATAATTTACTTTCTAATGTTGGGGTGAAAGTAATTTCTCCTTTTCTCTCTGAAGATTTCTGAAAAATGAACTCACAAAATAAACATTAATCAGATTAAAGGCATACTAATTTATTTGATCATACATGACACGAGAGCCTTCTGAATGAAGACCCATCCCCAACCCCCAGTGGAATGCAAAAGCTTCGATACCATTTTGAGATTACAGAAAAGATAGAGGCTTGGATTCTGGCAAAAGAGGTGATGGTCTGATGAGAAGAAAAATTTCTGTTGAGGAACAATAAATGATTACTATGGAGAATTCAATGGACTCAAAGAACATACAGTAGTCCAGGACAAAGTCTATTGGGTATATAGAGAGAGCAGTGGCTTGTGACAACTGTCTGTCCAGATCTTTTCTCTTGTTGACAGTCTCATTGACAGACTTTAGTTGACAGATTTTGGTCTTCTTTCCTGCGATATAAACTCAGTTAATGAATCTCAGGGATTCAATTACCCAGAGGTAATTGTTTTCTTCTTTCGTAGGTCTGGACTTCAAACAGATAAGAGAACATCGGAGAACGCTATGCTAGGAGAGGTGATGGAGAGCCCAGGAGGTCAGAAAGACCTTGATATTCTTTTGCTAGATCAGCTTGTACAAAGCACTGTATTTTGGGTTATTTGGTTCCTGAGCCCCAACACTATCTGTCAAACTGTTGAATAGTCTTTGGGGTGTTTTCTGAGTCTTATATAATACAACATATGCAGCAGTTATTCAATAAGCTGTTGCTTAATGACAAATGAAAAAGAAGAGACAAAACAAAGCAATAGTTATTAAGCAGTTACTAAATGTTACACATACTGTTAGTTACTTTACTTGACTGTTTTTGTGTCAAACATAAACCATCCTTCAAAAAATCTATTATTATACTTCATTCCACAGATGAAGAAACTGACTCGTTGAGTTTCATTAAGCAACTTTACCATTATAATCTATCCCTGTCATGTATTTTTGAATTTGTATAAATAATATAATGAAGATGAATATTAGTGATCTAATTTATGAGTTTCAATTCTTACTTATATAAGAAGAGCTTTAGGGGAATAGTCGAAGACATATTTTAAACTCATTTTACATTTGCAAAAGTGAATATATCTCAAAATACTTTTTACATTACAACTTTTTTTTGTATACCATGTCAAAGATAATGCTCAAGTTCTTACACTTCTAGGCTAAAAATCTGGTATTGATTCATCAAAAATAGATAAAGAAGACAATGAACATGAAAATATAGGAGGAAATGAAATATGTCTGGATTCAAAAATTATTCATATTAAAGCTATATGTTTTAAATGCCATTTATAAATTCTACAATGACAGAGACCCTCTACTCTCATTCATTGTTGTAGATCTCAAATGCTTAGTACATTGACTAGTCCATTCTAGCTGCTCAGTGAATAAACCAAACAAAATGTAAGGCAGGATCAAACATCAAATTCAGCGTTCCTTACCAGCAGAGTAGACTTTACCTGATCAAATTAGTTTGTGGGCAGAAAGACTAATTCCAGACATTTCTGAGTTTCCCGTATGTTTAAGTAACTTAAATACCTTGAACATATAGCAAGTGGCAGGACTGTGAATGAAATTCTATTATGTTCAACATCAGATTCAATTTGCTTTATACTATGTATATCTCTGCCACAACCATGTATCTTTATTTGAAAATTTACTGTATACATGAATCATGTATTTTGATTTATTCACTGAACTCTATTCAAAATAATTTTGTGTAGTTTTATTTGGCATATTAAATAAGGGAACATTGTGATCCCAGCTATCAATGCTACGATTTAATAATTAATTAAAGTTAAATTAATTTTAATTATATTTTCATCTACATATAAAGATGATGAAAAGATTATCTTTTCAATTTCCCATAATCTTCCAAAATGTAAAATATCAGCTATTAACATGTTTTATTGATTCTAGAGGAAAATAAAGTATAAAAGTAATCTATTTTAAATCGTTTATTGAGTCTTCTTTATGGCTTAAGTAACTAGTATTGAAACAAGTGGAAACATTCATTTTTCTATACACATTGCACTAGCCAACAATTTTGAGAAGACAGCAGGTTTAAAACAACCCTGTTGCTATATGCTCTGTTTCTTATAAAACATTAACTATGTCTTCTGAAGAAACCAGACATGGGGGTTTGAAGGTTTTAAGCAAGGCCTAGAACCAAAATGAACAGGCTGTTTTCCTCTCTGAGAGCTTGCATAGCAGTGTTAGATAATATCAAGCAGAATGACCTTGGAGAATAGTTTGGCCTAGGGATAAACATGAACAATGCAAGACAAATTACTCAATAAAGAAGAATTGGCAATCCCCTTAAAGGGAAAGTCCACAAATCAAAGAATCGCAAGTGTAGATTGTTCTTCAATAATTCATTTTCCTCATAGATACACAGATTAAAAAGTAAATCACATCACTTAAGTCAGTTCCCGATTTCTGAGGATTTTTAGAGAATGGGATACACATGGACAATTTAAAGCAAAGACACAATTCTCAGAATCTACCGTAAGTTTTATTGAGCAAACAATGAGTATAATAGTAAGTTTTTGAGAAACAGGTAATAAAGAAAGTTAAACAATGTCATATGGATGATTCAGATTATCTGTTTTGTATGATGACCTGTAATAATCCATTTTTTTTCACGCAGGTTAAAAAATATTTAGCATCTAACTAGAACTACGTTTAGCCTCTCTAGTGAAAGTTTCATTGGATATTTTGTTCAACACTTTCAACAGAGTTAAAATCATGGAAAGTCTGTGAATCAAAATTTTTCATGACCCATAGATAATAGTTGATTTAAGTTGATCATAGAAAATATTTATGGTAATGAAATTTAAATGGACTGCTTTGGGTAAAATCACATGTTGTATTTTATTATATTCCACATATACATTGCCTCCTTATTTAAAGAAAAAAACCTGAAAATCATCATATTTAAATGTCACTATCAAAATCTTAAGGTACTAAGGAGAAAATATAGAGGCTGTCTTTTTTGGAATTAAGTTAAACTATATCTCTCTTAATCTACAAGCTTTATTGCCATTTGTACTTTATAAGTTCTATTTAGACAGAGTCCTTTGGGTATTAAACTGCTTTTTCTGCAAGTCTAGTTGCTTCTTATAATAGCATTTTTTCCAGGTTCATTGACAGCTCTTCAACCAACAAATCTCAGTAGTGACAAACTTTAATGATTGAAGCACATATCTTGATTTCTCTGAGAATCTCAATATATTTCTGATTCAATACTGACTTTACTGTTATTAGCTCATCTCCTTTTTCACTGCCTCCTTTCATCCATCAAGGATAAACTACATGTCAGCGCTCTAATCACTTGAACTGAGAGAAGAAAAAGAGAAATAACATTAGTTCACTTTATCCCTACTACCATTTAATTCAACTTGCTGTAAAATTTGTTTCTTAATGATCATACCCAGTAATAAATTATACTACTCTAAATTGCCAGTAAATTCCTGAAAATTGAAATTATTTCTCATTCAATACCAACCAAAGATTTGTTCAATTTTTCTTTTGTATGCTTAAAAAATTACCAAACTTTGAAGCAATATCTGTAAGTAATTGTCATATTATAAATATCATCTAGTAATGATATCCATTCAACAAATCAAGCTAAGCTTGTATTTTGAATTATTATAGTGATTCAATTTAGAATACTTACATAACGCACAGTACATACTGTGTATTATGAGTAATATTAGTTAAGAAAAATTCAAATTTCGTTATAAAATTATTCCCTTAATTCTTCATCTAACATTTTTTTGTCTAGCATTCCAGAACAACAATATATATTGTACAAATAATTCCGGTGAGTCATTTAGGCTTTAGAACTATATAACATTTGTATAAATTTAAAATAATAAAACAATATTATAAAACATTATGTAGAGTATGATAAGATTATTTTACAAGTATATCAGTAGATATGTGTATACATATATGTGTAGGATAAAACTATCTATTTAAAAGCCAAGCTATATATTCAAACTAAAAAAAAGCTAAGACAGTTTCACAGATGAAATTTTATTAGGCTATAAACTGAACCTAGAATAAAAGTAATTGTGTTATAAATATTTTCCATTTTATACATGATCATGTGTGTGTTTGTAATAGGTAGAATAATACTCCTATTAAAGGGAGATAAAAGTTGCTGATGAAATTAAGTCACTAATTAGTTGACCTTAAAGAAATCATCCTGGGTTTTTCAGGTGGATGCAATGTAATCACATGGGTCCTTAAAATTGAAGGAGGCAGTCAGAAGATTTAGTGTGAGAGTGATAAAATGGGAGAACTCAACCTGCTTTCACTGGTAGATGGAGGAAG
The DNA here is from genome assembly GCF_000951045.1 of Mandrillus leucophaeus. Lineage (NCBI taxonomy): Eukaryota > Metazoa > Chordata > Mammalia > Primates > Cercopithecidae > Mandrillus > Mandrillus leucophaeus. Next base: position 55,226 of record NW_012101489.1, on the reverse strand, counting down.
ATGACCACGAGCCAAGAAATATGGGTACCATACACAAGCTAAAAAAGGCAAAAATGAAAATTATTTCCTAGGGCCTTCAGAAAGTAATGCAGCTTGCTGACAGTTTGATTTTTATACCAGCGAGATCTATGTTGGACTTCCAATCTAAAAATAACAAATTTGTATTTTTTCAAACCACTAAGTGTGGCATTTTGTTATGGCAGCAATAGAAAGCTGAACAAATACAGTGTGCAATAGAAAATGAGTGAAAATAGCATGCTTACATTTTAAACATTTTTGTTTTAATCATAATAATTGATACAATTTGCATATATAATTCAAGAAAGATTTTTTCTTTTTTTTTTTTTTGTTACTTGAAGAGTAAGCCTTTTTGCCTATTTACAGTGAATAATTTATCAGATATCATTTACTTAAAGGTTTGAAAACACTTACAGTCAAAACAATACTTGTAAAACAGAATAATTTTTCCCTAATTATAAAAATGCATGGTGTCCATTTGTGTATTAAAAAAGTAAAATTATGTGTTTGCTAAAGGATGAATCATTCTGTTGTTAAAAATAACTAATTTAATTTACATTTAATTTACAAGTGCACACACACACACAGCACCATCAGACATGCAGACATGACCTGCATTTTACTTTATTTTTACTGATACACAATTATGTACAGTGGCATACACAGATCTCAAGTTGTGTGGTTAACAGTATTGAAAGATTATAAACCTAAGTAACCAATACACCAATGAAGATGTAGAATATTTCCATCCTTCAGAAAAGTTTCCTTGTGACATCCAGTAAATCAATGTCAACTGTTACCACTCCCTCCCTACACACTATTTGTTATTCAGTTCATCTGTAGATGGACATTTGAAGTCCTTCTAGTGTGAGAATACTATAATAAAGCTGCTGTACACATGTGAGTGCCAAATCATTTTGAGAATATTTTAGTTATTTAACCAAGTACACATAAGCATGTACATAAGTGTGCATTTGGTTAAATAACTAAAAGAAATATTGCTAGATTTTAAGGAAATTATACGTGTATAATTTTATAGGAACCTGGAAAATAAGTGCCCAAAGTGGCTATATGATTGTATACTCCACTAGCAATTTATGAGGGTTTATAATTAATCTTTCATTACATAGAGAAATTTGTAAAACTTTCTTGTTTTTAATATTTCAAGACGCTTTTGGTTATTCTAGGTCTTTATCTTTTCCATTGAAGTAATAAAACACCTTGTCAGTTTCTTAAGAAAAATCAACCTGGTCATCATGATTGGGATTAACTTGTATCTATAGATCAAATTAGAGAAAGTTAATATTTTATCTATTATATATACATAGGAACACAAATATATAGAGAACACTGTACATTTATTATACATATGTTATATATGCAGGTTTGTTACATGGGTATATCACATGACACTGAGGTTTGTGGTATAAATGACACGGTAAACCAGTAGTGAGCATAGTACCCATGAGGTAGTTTTTCAGCCCTTGCTCCTCTCCCTCTCTCCCCACCAGTAGTGCCCCGTGTTTTTTGTTCTTATATTTACATCTACATGTACCCAAGGCTCAGCTCCCACTTATAAGTGAGAAAATGCAGTACTTGACTTTTTGTTCCTGTGTTCATTTGCTTAGGATTATGTTGCTGCAAAGGACATGATTTTGTTGCTTTTTTATGGCTGTGTAGTATTCCATAGTGTATATATACCACATTTTCTTTATCCAACCCACCATCGATGGGCACCTAAGTTGGTTCCTTATCATTGCTACTGTGAATAATGCTGTGATGAACATACATGTGCATATATCTTTTTGGTAGACTGATTTATTTTTCTTTAGGTATATACCCAATAATGATAATGCCAGGTTGAATGGTAGTTCTAAGTTCTTTGAGGAATCTCCAAACTGTGTTCTGCAGTGGTTGAACTAATTTGGATTCTCACCAAGAGTGTATAAGCATTCCCTTTTGTCTGCAGCCTTGCCAGTATATGTTAATTTTGACTATGTAATAACACATACATAGACCAATGAAAGAGAGTAGAGAACCCAGAAATAATGCCACATATCTACAATGATGTGATCCTTGACAAAGTCAACAAGAATAAGCAATGGACAAATTACTCCCTATTCAATAAATGGTCCTGGGATAACTAGCTAATCATAGGCAGAAGAATGCAACTGGTCTCCTACTTTTTCCATATACAAAACTTAAGTCAAAATAGATTACAGATTTAAATGTAAGGTCTAAAATTATAAAAATCCTAGAAAAAAAACTAGGCAATACCATTCTGGACATAGACCTTGAAAAAGAATTTATGGCTAAGTCCTCAAAAGCAATTGCAACAAAAACAAAAAGTGCCAAGTGGGACCTAATTAAATTAAAGAGCTTCTGCGCAACAAAAGAAACTATCACCAGGTAAATGGACAACCTAGGGAATGAGAGAAAATATTCACAAACTATACATCCATGGAGGTCTAATATCCAGAATATATAAAGAACCTAAACAATTCAACAAGCAAAAACTAATGGCTTCTTTAAAAACTGAGCAAAGGATATGAACATACCCTTCTTAAAAGTAGACATACATGCAGTCAACAAATGTATAAAAAAAAGCTCAGCATCACTAATCTTCAGGGAAATGCAAATCAAATCCTCAGTGAGACATCATTTCACATCAGTGAGAATGGCCATTATTAAAAAGTAAAAAGAGAACTGATTCGTATATTGTTGCTGTATCTTGTAAATATACTAAGTTTAATTATTATTTCTTTTTTATTTTAATAAGCTGCTTAGGATTATCTATGGTATACATTATATTATTTATGGATAAAAGCAGTTTCACATCTTTACATTTTACATTTTATTTTTCTTTATTATTGAAATGGTTATAATCTCTAGTGGAATGTCAAATAGAATTGCTGAGAAAGAACTTCCTTGTTTATTACCTGATATTGTGGAGAAATTATTTAATATGCCACCATTATACATGATATTAATCGTTGGTTTAATACAGATATGTTTTATCAGATCAAGGAAATAGTCTTTAATCTCTGGTTGGTGCTGAATTTTATTCAAAGTTTTTCTGTATCTATGGAAATAATCGTATGATTTGTACAGATAATGTGATGAACTAGTTTTCTAATGTTAAGCTAACCATACATTCCTGTAATCAATGCCAACTGTTAATGTAGAATAAACCATGTAGTATTATTCCACGCTGCTAAATAAGATGGGAATAAAGGAAGCCAGAATATTTCAGGGCAAAATATGCCTTTTTTGACAAAAAAAATTAATGTTTTAACTGAAGGCAATTAAGAAACAGCAAATGGGGGAAAAGCTCTGTATATTCTACTCCCTTTCTGCCTATAGTCAGGATATACATTTTCCTCAACGAGAGACAACTCTAGACTCTTACCAGCCCAGAGAAGGTACCAGAGGAATCTACAGACAAACCTTATTCCATCAGTTTCCTTCCATACAGTTAAATCCCACCGTGCTCTGGCCTGTGGAAGCCTAAAGCGCTTTGTTCTATCATTTCTTCACAAGTTTACTGTTTTCTTTTGAAAATGCCAGAGTTCTAAGCCACTACTTTCAGTTGCTTTTTATTAAGTCTTCTCCCAGATGATGTGAGTTATATGCATTAATAAATTTGTTTATTTTTCTCTTGTTAATCTGCCTTTTGTTATATGGGTTCATCTTAACTAAAAACTCTTGAAGGTTGAGGAAAAAATATGTTTTCTCCCCTGTAGAAATATTCATATCTTTTCTTTCATGTGAGTGTTTATTATTTTTGAGGAAGAACCTTTAATGCAACACAAAGTATATTTAACAGATACAAACTTTTAAAAGTTTATATAAAAATTTAGATATATATATTTATCTTCTTCTGGTCCCTCCCAAAGAGACATATGGTCTCACCAAAAATGAATTATACGTTGGGGAAATGAGAATCCTGTGGTCTTTGGGATGCTAAGCAACAATTGCCAAGTGATTCATCATTCAGACCTTCCATCATAAGTTTAGTTTTGGTAGAGCCACTAAGTCAATGAGTTAGGCAGACCCCATGGATTATATCACAGGAAATGGTATATTCAGAAATATTCCACAGGAAGACCAGAGGACATGAGTAAACTGCATAAATACGTGGCCTCAACTCCCATTTTACCTATCATTATGTCACCCATGCCCTCACTCTACTCATAACCACGACCTCATGCATTGTTCCCTATGAACAACTATAAAGAAACAGTTCAGGCGTGGTGGCTCACACCTGTAATCCTGGAACTTTGGGAAGCCAAGGCAGGCAGATCACCTGAGGTCAGGACCAACATGGTGAAACCGCGTCTCTATTAAAAATACAAAAATTAGCTGGTCGTGATGGTGCATGCCTGTAATCGCAGCTACTTGGGAGGCTGAGGCAGAAGAATGGCTTGAACCCAGGGGGCGGAGGTTGCAGTGAGCCAAGATCATGTCACTGTACTCCAGCCTGGGCAACAGAGCAAGACTCTGGCAAAAAAAAAAAAAAAAAAAAGAGAGAGAGAGAGAGCAGGAAATAGTACTGGGCCCTTTTCACAAAGGAGTTGGCTCAGAAAGTTGGGGTAAATCAAAGATAGAATTCTGGCACAGTGAAGAGCCACTCAAGGGTAACTCTGACAGACAAAAATACGGGGAAATTGACTAGTAGGCAGAACTTCAAGCAGTGGGTCTGACCATTTTGTGGATAGAGAAAAGCAGCCTGAAATAAGGATAAGACTGAGCCTCTGGGCATCAGTGAATGGGTTGAGTTTTGTCCAAGTTTGGAAGAAACAAGATTATACAATTACAAAAAATTGGATTTAGGCAAAAGGAATGTTGACAGAACTGTGGAAATTAATCTGTGGGCAAGTTAAGCATGATTCTTAATGCTTACACATGTAAGCACTGATACATTAATGTTCACCAGGGAGCAATGACTGCTGTCACATGTATGATTTGTATAAGAATTTATAAAGAATGATGTTTAACTTACCCCCAGAATAAACTTGATTTGATAGAATTTTACCCCTAACTTGTCAAATTGTAAAAATCTTGTTATTAACAAATTTCATAAACTTATTCATTTAAAATTTATTTTGAAACTGCTATTGTTGAGAAAGCATTTTCCTAAAACCTTTGCCTGAAAAAAGTAATATAAGTCTGTTGTTTGTGCTTCAGAGAGGGCCTGAAGAAGTACTGATAGAGATCTCTGCTAATACATCAAGATGCTGGAACCTTCAATCTCCTTGTAAAGGAAACTGGCAGAAAAGCTCAATCAGCCACACCATGAATAAGCATTGAGCACCTAGGCATAAATCTCTCTGTGATGGTCATGGATTGTGCTGAATTAGGTTTTCTGTGGACAAGAACACTGTAAATGAACTCCAACTTCCTTATTCAGATGATAAGAAAATAATTTTGCTACTAAAGGTCATTACATGCTAGCAGGAGGAGTCAGAGTGCCTTATGCAATGACAGACTAACAATTTTTAACGAATAAGTGCCCTCATTGCCCTTTCTACTCTAATTAGCTCACTGGCTGCTTAGCTTGTGGAAGAAAATGAATGTATGTGTTTCACTAACCAAGTGTATGTGTTACCAGTAATTCCTTCGAGTATTGTGTACCCTTTGATATCTTGAACTGAATAATTTTCCCCTTAACCTTCAGCTAATGCCCATGATAAAATAACTGCAAAAGAAGCAAGAAACAACCAAATGGAAATGTTGACTGAGTCAGAAGATATGAACCGGTTTCTGGTCTTGGCTGTCATATAATGGCACAAGCTCATGAAAGGAGGAGTCATTGAAGCTTCATATGGGCCCAACAGCAAGTGTTCTCTCTTTCCAGGACTGATCTAGTTACTGACCCTTGTGAATGTCTGAATAGTCAGGAGAGTAGGAAAACACTGAGCTCACAATGTGGTACAATGCCTTAGGAATAATGTATCATTCTATTGCTGCATAGCAAATCACAAATTTGGTGGTTTTGAAAAAAAGCATACATTTATTAACTCACAATTATGTAGGTGAGAATTCTGGGTGGGCTTAGCTGGGTTCTCTTTGCAGAGTCTCACAAGGTGAAAATTAAAGTGTCAGCCAGGCTTAGCTCTATCTAGACATGTGGGAGAAGAATCCACATCTAGACTTATGTAAGTTTTTGCAGAACTCTGTTTCACATAATTGTAGGACTGTAGGCTCTTCTTGACTGGCTGATAATCACTTTGAACTAAAGGACCAATTTCCAGGCTAAGAAAGTCTATGGCAACTGACATAAGATCATGGATCCACTCTTCTTATCATATACCACATGCTATGCACTAAGTATTTATGCCCACCCCCCAAAAATTCATACATAGAAGCTCTAATCCTCAATGAGATGATACTTCCAAATGGGCCATTGGGAAGTAATTAGGTAATGAGGGTAGAGCCCTCAAGCTGAGATTAGTGCCCTCAAAAGAAAAGACACAAGAAAGACAACCTTTCTCTTTCCCCAGTGTGAAGATACAATGAGAAGACTGCAAGTCAGGAAGAAAGCCCTCACCTAGGAACTGAATCAACGGGTTTACTTGTCCCATCTTCCAGAACTCTGAGAAATAAATTTCTGCTAACTCACCCAGTCTATGGTATTCTGCTACAGTAGCCAAAACTAAGACACTACATCTCTCTGAAGATGACCGCCTGATAAAACATTGAAATAGCCTCTTGAGAGTACAGGAAATAAGCCAGTGGAGATGACTTTTTATGAGGTTAAGAAGCTGTCAGGATTTGGTATACAGCTTAACTGTCTGGTATTACATGGTGCTATGTCACCAATAATTAGATTACACGGATCTAAATTGAAAGTGATAGCGTCTCTGCTCCCCATTATTTCCAGTGACCCACTTGAGTAATTTGTACTTCTGTCCCCACAATACTGTACCTTCTGGGTCAAACCCTGCTTCCCAGAGGAGGAAATCTTTCATCAGGGGACACATTAAAATTCCCACTAAACCTGGTCAGCCACTTGATCACTTTAGACTTCTCATGAAGAGTAATTAGCAGGTTAATAAAAAGGAGTTATTATATTTGCAGAGGTATCTCTTTATTTTATATGTACATAAATATATACAGACACATACATATATATGTGTGTATATGTATACTTATGTATAACAATATATAACTATATATATGCAAATACGTACACATCTAACTTTTCAAAACAAACACTTATTCTAAAAGTGAGGTCCAAGTTTATTTTGAGCATTATATTACCAACCTAAATATAAATGATTATTATACCTAAGTTAAGAACTCCAATAAGTCCATTTGGTTCATGGAACACTCATAACAATCATGTAATACAATCAAACATTTTTTCTGTCCAGTAATCTAGAAAAGTTATTCAGAACTGCCTAGATATGTTAGAGTAGACATGTAATACTAATTCTTTAAGAAATACATTTATCGACTAATACATCAGTAACAGAAGTATTATTTCCTGAGAAATCACCATGTACCATGCACTGAACTAAGTATTTCTCATATAGAAAGTCGACTCACCTGTGAGTCGGATAATATTATCATTATTATATTGTAATATTATATTGAATATGGTGACATATGTAAAATATAATCGTAAGGCTACTAAATGGTTAAAATAAGTTAACAATAACAAGATAACAATATTAATAGATATTAATTAAGATAAGAATTAATAGAAATTAATTAAGGCTCAATATACATGAGATATAGAAATAAATAAATCATCAGCATGTAGTAGTAACCCACACATTTGCTACAAAAAATTTTGCTAATAGATTTTGGATAAAAGCAATTTGGTAGAAAACAAGATAGATGGTCTTCATGATAGTTTTTTTTTAAAAAAACAAACACTTATTTGAAAATTAACATACTCCATTTTTCTGTGTCTTATACATTGGTTATTTTGATGAATTATGGACCAGAATTTTTGGCTTTCAAACATTTTAAACAAGTTTTTTGTTGTTTTTACAATTTTGTTTTGTAATTAAGTTTCTCTTTTTGTGAGTTCATTACCTCCTACAGCAATAAAAAATATAAATTGTATGAAGAAATGCAGTAATAATCAGGCATATCAAATGTTAATTAAAGTAATATCAACCAACAATGTTATTAAGTATTTTCCATGATTTGCCTAAAAATATTTAACTTTTGTGACACCGTTTGCAATTTCCCTGTATTTGGCACACTTGTAAGACACAGTTTTCATATTATTTGTATTCTGTGCCCTGGCAAATAAGATTGACACTCTTGTTAGAACAACTAAAAAAAAAAAAAATGGACTTTGAACATTTACAATAAGTGCAAATATTTTCTTTCATTGCATGTAGTTTTCACTTAGAAATACATAGTTACTTTCTGTTTCTGGTGTGCATTGTTCAGACCTATTTTTTCAGAAGTGTGACATGGACAAACTAAAGGGCAAAATTGAAGAAAAAAGACCTTTGTCATCAGGATGACTAGGGCTGAAATCTCTACTCAAACATCAATTTGCTGAAACAAGCTGTTCAAATATTTCAAATCTTCATTGCCTTATCTATAAAATAGGAAAAATAAGAATTCTACTTTCTAAAGGTGTTTAGACAAGTGCCTGACACATAGCAAGTATTCCACAGATGTTCCTTTTCATTGTCCTTATTGCTGTTATCAAATGAAAAGTTAATGAAGTACAAATAAGATCAATTGAAGAAACATCAAAAGATGATGTTTCTTAACTACCAATTTCTTGGGCCATTGATTTTGAAAATAAAGATTAAATCAACCATACTCAACCCTAAACAAAAGCTACGTCTCTCTACCACTGGTACAAATTCCAGTACCTGAATTCTGCTTCATGACATCAGATGATTTTTAAAAACAATATGTGTCTCATGATACTCTGGATGGTAGAATTCTTCATATGTTTGCTTTTATTATACTACCCATTATTTAGTTTTGGATCTCACAGAATGATTTCAAATACAAAGGTTCCACTATGTATCCTCTAAGAATTCAAATAAAATTAATATCTGCAAGCATTCACCAATTAATTCATTTTAAAAATTCCATGTTTGCTTCAATAGTAACACCAAGTTTTGGTTCAATTTCTAATTATCAACGTATGTATATTTGGGAACAAAATTGATTCATGTACATACGCTAATTTTATTTTATTATACTATGATATCCCCTGAAAAAAGGCATTAACAAGACAACAAGTGGTAAAGACAATACAGTAGTTTCTATTGTTAATCCTGTGTTCCAAGAAATAAATGTCCTCCACACTGAAAAATTTCCAATTCCTTATACGTGTTCACATTACCTATTTCTATGAATATTTATAGATGCGTATTTCTAACAGTGTTTATTAAAGCAGCCAAAAAAGCATTCAGTTAAAAATATCCAACTTAAAAAACAGTGGAAATGTATATCAGTGAGATAAATATGATAAAATATGTGTGTGTGTGTGCGCATGTGTATGTGTGTGAGTTTATGTAACCAATCTTGGTGGAAACCGAGGAAAATTTTAGACTTCTATTAAGTTAAATGGCTTTCTTCACCTACAAATTACCAAGCATTGTGCTGGGCTCTAGAAATGTAACTGAGATACTATCTATACTTACTAGGCCAGGCGCAGTGGCTCACTTCTGTATTTCCAGCACTTTGGGAGGCCAAGGTGGGTGGATTGCTTGAGGTCAGGAGTTCAAGACCAGACTGAACAACATGAAGAAACCCTATTTTTACTAAAAATACAAAAATTAGCCTGGCCAGATGGTACCCCACTGTAGTCCCAGCTACTCGGTGGCTAAGGCAGGAGAATAGGTTAAACCAAGAGGGCAGAGGTTGCAGTAAGCTGAGATTATTATGCCACTGCATTCCAGTCTGGGTGACAGAGCAAGACTCCATCTTTTAAAAAAAAAAAAAAAGTTATACTTACTGTCTATTATACACAGGAGCAGAATATTTATCTCATTGAGACAAATTTCCACTGTGCTTTAAGTTGAAGATGCCATGCTTTCAGGTGTGTGCAGCAGAATTATAACATCAGCAGAACAAGAAAGTAATGCTTTCCAGGAGTTAACAAAGAAAATAAAAGCCCTCTTCAAAAACTAATAAATAAAACTTACTATTTCCTTCACTAAAATTAATATTTGTGACAGCTATTGTTGGGGGCAAATATATCCCTGAACAAAACAAATTTGCATTTTGTCCTACTAGTCATACTCCAGTATATTCAGACACTTTGTTTTGAGGAACCAATAAAAACAGTTGAAATATAAAACTTTAGACAAAAAATATGAGTGGTTTGCTTCAAGTATAGAAAGAAGTACAAGAGATTATCCAAAAGACCATTCAGCATATAACCATTCTTCAAAAAGAAAAACACATTCAGAAAGCCTGAATTATTTTTCAGAACTGGTCCAGTAAGATGTCATATTTCACAGTAAAATAATTTTAGAAAATGCTCCAACCATTTCTATTTCTTATCAAGTAAAAGCAAATATTAGTAGGTTAGTCTCTGAAATTTGGTGCACTGAAAAAACTACTGCATTTGATTGAATCCTCTATTTCTCAAATTTGAATTTCCTATAAAAACTGTTTTTCACTGATCATCCGTCCTCTAGAATTACCATACCATGGGACAATTTTTAGACATGTTGTTCTACTTTATATATACACATGGATTCTCATAAACAATAAAATCAGGACACCTATGTAAAAGTTAATATATGTGAATTATAGGATTAAAAATGGGTGGAAAGATTATTTTTCTCCATTATAATCTATATTCTTCTATTTCTCCTTGATCAATGATTACCTTCCCCAGCATCACAAATGAGATGGAGTCATCAAAACTGCAAATCACAAAGAAATCAAAGACAAGTTAAATTGTATGGT
>NW_012101489.1:9196-42785 GCF_000951045.1 Mandrillus leucophaeus | reverse complement strand
CTAATTTTATTTTATTATACTATGATATCCCCTGAAAAAAGGCATTAACAAGACAACAAGTGGTAAAGACAATACAGTAGTTTCTATTGTTAATCCTGTGTTCCAAGAAATAAATGTCCTCCACACTGAAAAATTTCCAATTCCTTATACGTGTTCACATTACCTATTTCTATGAATATTTATAGATGCGTATTTCTAACAGTGTTTATTAAAGCAGCCAAAAAAGCATTCAGTTAAAAATATCCAACTTAAAAAACAGTGGAAATGTATATCAGTGAGATAAATATGATAAAATATGTGTGTGTGTGTGCGCATGTGTATGTGTGTGAGTTTATGTAACCAATCTTGGTGGAAACCGAGGAAAATTTTAGACTTCTATTAAGTTAAATGGCTTTCTTCACCTACAAATTACCAAGCATTGTGCTGGGCTCTAGAAATGTAACTGAGATACTATCTATACTTACTAGGCCAGGCGCAGTGGCTCACTTCTGTATTTCCAGCACTTTGGGAGGCCAAGGTGGGTGGATTGCTTGAGGTCAGGAGTTCAAGACCAGACTGAACAACATGAAGAAACCCTATTTTTACTAAAAATACAAAAATTAGCCTGGCCAGATGGTACCCCACTGTAGTCCCAGCTACTCGGTGGCTAAGGCAGGAGAATAGGTTAAACCAAGAGGGCAGAGGTTGCAGTAAGCTGAGATTATTATGCCACTGCATTCCAGTCTGGGTGACAGAGCAAGACTCCATCTTTTAAAAAAAAAAAAAAGTTATACTTACTGTCTATTATACACAGGAGCAGAATATTTATCTCATTGAGACAAATTTCCACTGTGCTTTAAGTTGAAGATGCCATGCTTTCAGGTGTGTGCAGCAGAATTATAACATCAGCAGAACAAGAAAGTAATGCTTTCCAGGAGTTAACAAAGAAAATAAAAGCCCTCTTCAAAAACTAATAAATAAAACTTACTATTTCCTTCACTAAAATTAATATTTGTGACAGCTATTGTTGGGGGCAAATATATCCCTGAACAAAACAAATTTGCATTTTGTCCTACTAGTCATACTCCAGTATATTCAGACACTTTGTTTTGAGGAACCAATAAAAACAGTTGAAATATAAAACTTTAGACAAAAAATATGAGTGGTTTGCTTCAAGTATAGAAAGAAGTACAAGAGATTATCCAAAAGACCATTCAGCATATAACCATTCTTCAAAAAGAAAAACACATTCAGAAAGCCTGAATTATTTTTCAGAACTGGTCCAGTAAGATGTCATATTTCACAGTAAAATAATTTTAGAAAATGCTCCAACCATTTCTATTTCTTATCAAGTAAAAGCAAATATTAGTAGGTTAGTCTCTGAAATTTGGTGCACTGAAAAAACTACTGCATTTGATTGAATCCTCTATTTCTCAAATTTGAATTTCCTATAAAAACTGTTTTTCACTGATCATCCGTCCTCTAGAATTACCATACCATGGGACAATTTTTAGACATGTTGTTCTACTTTATATATACACATGGATTCTCATAAACAATAAAATCAGGACACCTATGTAAAAGTTAATATATGTGAATTATAGGATTAAAAATGGGTGGAAAGATTATTTTTCTCCATTATAATCTATATTCTTCTATTTCTCCTTGATCAATGATTACCTTCCCCAGCATCACAAATGAGATGGAGTCATCAAAACTGCAAATCACAAAGAAATCAAAGACAAGTTAAATTGTATGGTAATTTTTTTACAACTAAATATTACTTAAAATGTCATTAAAATTCTCTTTTTCATATGTAATTTCTTCTTGGTTTTATGTTAGGAATAAAAATAAGAGCATATATTTGATCTTAAGTAGGTCTATCCCATATGATATTAAAAAATACTATACTTTCTATAAACCTAATTGTATCAACTAAAAACATCTTTGCAAAATACGTGGCTGTCTTTATTTCTAAAACTCAGTGCTTATTTCCAATACTGGAAGATTCTACAGTTCTGTAGAAACATAAAGTCTATTTTGGTGGTTACTACCAAACTATATAGAAATCCAGGTCGAGTTATTTAATTGATCTAAGTTTATTTATGATTAATAAAAATTACATTTTCAAAAAGGAACAAAGGTCTTCAGACACTTTATGAAGGTGTTGTTATCACTGGTAACTATCACATTAGACTTTTCATAGATTATAAAAGGGTTTAATAGGGAAAGTAAGTAACTTCATAAGATCTATTTAGAATGACCTTCACTATTTTATTCTCCAGGTCACTTGAGTAACTATCAGAAAAGCAAGAGAATAAAGCAGAATTAGGTTTGATTAAGTGTAATGTTTCCTCTTAACTGTTTTTCTTAACATCAGAGAAGATACTAATTGATAGCAATTGACTAGGAGTTTCTTTAATAAGGTCATTCATATTCAAAAATTAATTCATTTGTAATCTGTTTCAGGGACCAGACACCTTAAAGATACCAAACTTCTTTTTATACTAGCAGGATTTTACAATGAGTGAAAGAGAAGTAGAGCAGGACATGCAATATGGACAACAGGTACAACTCATCTTTTAATAAGTAGTAAAATACAAGTTGAATAATGCGAAAAGAAATGGAGAAAATTGTCCCACTCAGTAGAACCCTATATTTAATGACAGAATGAAACCATAAAATGTACATTCTTCTTTAGATTCTATCTCAAGATTTGACAGTAACTTGTTAGACGTTAATTATAACATATAAAAATTCAAAAGAGAGCTAAAAGCAAGTAAAAGGTTGAATTAAGGTAAATTTGATGAAGACTTAGTGTTCTATTTTATTTATATTTACGTAATTGAGAAATAATCCTCTGGATAAACATATGCAGACATTTTAGGCAAGATACAAGAATAAACATAGTAGTTACATTTATCACGTAAATGATCAGAAAAAAATAGATTTAAAAAACTTTCATCAAAGTTGAAAATTTAGGAAAGTGTCATTGATGTGTGGTAGACACACTTAAATGAGAAGAGCTTGTAGGGCTTGGTAGGTGCATTGTGAGGCTGTTTCACCTCTCTTTCACTCCATCTGACCCCTTCCTCCTTTCCCATTCAAAAAGTTAAGGCTCTCTACTTGGCCTTTTTACTTTTGTGTATTCCTGGATTGGGGCTACATTTTTGTTTTTCCTGTGGTGTTTGACAGGAACAGAGTGATTATTGTCTGTAAGTTTTTGTCTAATCAGGCTGCTCTGTTCCTAGTTCTTTAGCTTTAGAGAGCTAGATTTTTGGTGGGACAATTCTTATCTATGCACATTGACATGACTCATTATATACCGTATTCACTCCTCTGTCAAAGCCTTACAATACTTAAAAATACAAACTTAGTTTGACATGGTAAATGGATATTATTGTCATATGTATAATATGATTTCCATCCTGATGAAGCTATAAGAAGGCAGCCAATACCCTCCCCACTCCTCACTAGGGTGTCATCAGAGAAGGCTAAGCAGGGAGCCAGTACTTTCAGCCCCATAGGTAATAACAAGCAATCTCTCTTGTGAAGTTACTGGAGACCATGAAGCTACCTGGATTTCCAAACCCATTCAGCAGTAGTGAGGTATCCCTTCCACTTTTCACTGGAGTGGTGTCAGAGTGGTCCTAGTGAAGAATCAGGACTTTTACCATGACTCAGCATTAATGAGGCCTCTGACTCTAAGTGATGGGGGACACCACATGGCGAGCAATAAGGAGGCATTCATATCCTTCTCAACCATGGAGGTACAGTGAAGGACTAGCAGAGAGCCAGAAGTACCACTTGAACCCAGCAGTAATGAGGAGCCCTCACCTGTGTGTGTTAGCAATAGCCAAGTGGAGCACTTGCATTTCTACCTCCATCTGACAGTAAAGAGAAAATAACCCCATTCCTCTGCCAAAGTGTTGTCAGAGGACACCAGTTAAAACAGATGGTTAAAAAAGATTCGAAGTGTCATAACATAACACTCAGAATAACTAGGTACAGTTTAAAGTTACATGCCATACAAAGAACCAGGAAAATCTCAAAATAAATGAAAAAAGACAATCAAGATACCAACACTGAAATGACAGTGATTATCTGACAGAAATTTTAAAGCAACCATTACAAAATGCTTCAACAAGCAACTACAAACATGCATGAAACAAATGAGAAAAATAGTCTCAGCAAAACATAAAAACTTTATAAATGAATAAATAACATAAAGCAGAAACCTAATGGAAGCTTTACAACTGAAAATT
Source organism: Mandrillus leucophaeus (assembly GCF_000951045.1). Lineage (NCBI taxonomy): Eukaryota > Metazoa > Chordata > Mammalia > Primates > Cercopithecidae > Mandrillus > Mandrillus leucophaeus. Next base: position 38,541 of record NW_012101489.1, on the reverse strand, counting down.
ACACAGATTCTGGGAATTAGAGTGCGTAAAACAATGATATTTATGAATGGGAAGATTCAACATAAAAAACAAACAAACAAACAAACAAAAAAACGGATGTCTACTCTCCTATAAAGGAATTTATGGGTTTAATAGCATTCCTGTGAAAACCTTGGCACAATATTTTGGTAGATATAGAAAAAATTTTTCTGAAATGTAGTATAGAAAGACAATGAAACAAGAATACTAAAATAATTCTCATAAAAATAATAAATGGGAATAATCAGTTTATTTGATTTCAAGACTTATATAGCTACAATAATTATGACAATATGAGATTGGTAGAAGTGTATAATAAGATCGATTAATAGAAGAGAGTAGAGAACCTAGAAACAGACCCACAAAAATGTGACCAAAGGGAATATAAAAATGGCAAATAAGCACAAGAAAAGATATCAACATCACTATCCATTACAGATTGTTAATTAAAAGTACAATGAGTTATCACTAAATGCCTATCAGAATAAATGCAATAAAATATAGCAGCAATATCTAATGCCAGTAAGGATGCAGAGAAACTAGATTACTCACATATTGTTTTAGAAAATACAAAAAACATACAGCCACACTGGAAAATAGTTTAACATTTTCTTCAAAACTAAGCATACTACTTCTATACCACTCAGCAATTGCACTTCTGGGTATTTATTTCTTAGAAATGAAAACTTATGTTCATGTAAAAACTGTACATGGGTATTTACAACAGTTTAATTCATAATAGCCAAACCTGCAAACAACCCAGGTACCTTTCAACAGATTAACACTTAACTGTGGTATATCCACATCATGGAAGACTACTTAGCAATAAAAATAAATTAACTATTGATGCACACAACACGCTGAATAAATCTCCAGAGAGAGTGAAAATGTCAATTACAAAATGCTAAATATTACATTACTTCATTTATATAACATTCTTGAAATGACAAAATAATAGGAATGAAGAGTAGATAAATGGTTGCCAGGAGTTAAGGGAGGGTGAAGGTGGTAGGAAAGTAGGTGTGTCTATAAAAGGGTAAAAAAAGTAATTCTGGTAGTGATAGAAATCTGTATCATATCAATAGCCTGGATATGATATTCTATTGTAAGTTTGCAAGATGTTATTGCAGGGGGAAAGTGAAAACCAACTACATTGGATCTCTTCATATTACTTCTTATAAGTGCATGGAAATCTTCAATTATTTCAAAATAAAAGTTCAATTAAAAAATTAAACAAGAACTCGACGGCAGAAATGCAAAAATAAAAATAAAAGATTAAAATAGTTGATAAGTAGAAATACAAACCATTATACCCAAAATATACCAAAAGTTAAATAAATTACAAATTGCGAAAACTGATGGAACTAGGTAATAAAACTGATAACAAAAATATAAATTAAAGATGAAAAATTACAGAAAAAAGCTATAATTTTAATGAACCTAAAAAAACAACTTCAATGATAAGTATTAATGCTTTTTGACAAAATACTTTCCTACTCCCAAATTAACACTTATTTTAAAGGTATACTCCAGTGAAGGAAAGAGTACAGTAATTTTTTTTTTTTGTTTTTGAAACGGTGTCTTGCTCTGTTGCCCAGGCTGACGTGCAGTGGCAGGATCTTGGCTCACTGCAACCTCGACCTGCCAGGTTCAAACAATTATTCTGTCTCAGCCTCCCAAGTAGCTGAGGTTACATGCGTGTGACACCACAACCAGCTAATGTTTGTATTTTTAGTTGAGACAGGGTTTCACCATGTTGTCTCGAACTCCTGACCTCAGGTGATCCACCCACCTCAGCCTCCCAAAGTGCTGGAATTACAGACGTGAGCCACCATGCCTGGCCTGGTAAAATCTTAAAGGGCAGATGTATATATTTATAGATGTTTTTTTTGGAAGCAAATTATCAATCTGTACCAAGAATGTTTAAAATAATTGTAACTATTCCTCCAGTAATACTGTACATAAGAATTTATTCCTGGAACAGATTATTATCCCAAGGATGATAAATAGCAGTCTCTGAAAAGTTTGGTATTTAAAATGTTAGTGATAGAGTCATCATATGACGGAAATTTCTCTGGACATATGAATTCATACATCTGCATAAAAACATATACACAAGTGTTCCTAACAGCACTAACATCGAAAAAGCAGGAGGAAAAAAGTATTCACTAAGCAATAGTTAAGTAAATGAAATATGACATAGCCATATAATGAAATATTATTTTTCAATAAACATAAATGAAGTACTGAAACATACTGCAATATGAATGAACCTTGAAAATGTTATGCTAAGTGAAAGAAGCAAGTCACAAATGTTCAGAAGAGGCAAATATAGAGACACCTAGAGATTAATTGTCTTGAGGCTGAAATGATTGCAAGTAGGCATTGGTTTCTTTTTGGACTCCTTTTGGAGATTAAACAAATGTTCTAAAATTATGTTATAGTGATGTGTGAACAAGTTTCTGGAAGAAAACATTAAATTATATGTTTTAAATGGGTGAATTGTATGATGTAAATTATGTCAATATAGCTATTAAAGAGTTTAATGACATAATCTGAAGTGTGAGCAATGATATGTAAACAGAAAATTATATTGAGGTTTTATGCCAAGTGACAGAAAAGAACCTAATGCCTAAGCATAGGGAAAATGTTAACTCACTTTCACTTTCTCTATGGAATGAAATATTATACAGAATTTAAAATATATTGATGACAAATTTCTAATAATATGTAAGAATTTTTATTATGTGTTAAAATATACAAAATGATATGCAGTATAAATTGTGCTATATAGATACTCCTATGTATGTTAGGGTCCATACACACATTGATTTAAGTAGGCTGGATAATTTGAGTGGTATTTTTATCTTGGTAATCATTTGCTCATTTTTTTATCAGGCTTTTTGTTTGTTTTAGTTCCCTCTTTATGTTATACATTTCTACAATTTACATATTATAGTTTTTTTTTAGAAATGCTTATTTTAAAAAATATTTAAATATAATTGTGAGAAACTTTATTGCTAAAGTATGAAAATAATTAATATTAACTTATTAGGAACTTTCACTGAATGCCTTTAGTTTTCTAATCCAGAAAATATAAATTATAATGACATATCACAGTATTTACAAGGAAAAATATAAAATAAATATAAGAAAATCTCTTGAATGTACTTAGAATACAATATGACAAAGAGACAGAAGTCACGTAAAGGTTGCAAGTCCTACTGATTTGAGAGAAATACACAAGAAGAATGTTGTGGTGAAACTGCATTATCTGTCATCCATCAACAGAGTATAATAAAGAGGGATATCAAAAGGAATGGTCATGCTTAGTGTGGGTCTTACACTAAATATTTTCTTTTACTATAAATGGCCGTAAACCCTGCAATAATTCTCGCTTAAAATACAAAAAGGATTTTTTTTTTGAGGTTTTGCTGAGTGGACCTCTTCTAAATAGAGGACTTGGAGTAAACTGTCACCAATTATAAGCAATATCACATCCATAAAAAGAATTAAAGCCATCTATAGGAATAAGCCATACAGTAGTTGCATATGGTGTCTGTTTATCCCGAATCCTCTATAGTGAGTATGGATCAAATTGAAAGTATCAGAGAAATAAAATGAACACATTATACCTGCATAACACTCTCTGCATTTAGAATTGCTCCTTATGAATTACCTGTATTTCTTAGTGAATTGTATAAGCTTCTATAATACAGGTGCAAGTCTACATCTCTATTTTGTTAATATGGAGAGAAAGACTCATATAAATTGCTTGCTTTGCTGTTAATCACATAGTTAATAAGAGACATAACTGCACTTTCAACCCGAGGCTTCTAACTCCAAAAACTTTTTTTAGACATATAGCCCAATGAAACAGAATAGAGAACCCAGAAATAAGGCCGCATCCCTACAAGCATCTGGTCTTTGACAAATCTGACAAAAACAAGCAATGGGAAACGGACTCCCTATTCATTAAATGGTTCTGGGTTAACTCTCTAGGCATATGCAAAAGCTTGAAAGTGGACCCCTTCCTTACACCATATACAAAAACCAACTCAAGATGGATTAAAGACTTAAATGTAAAACCCAAAGCTATAAACATCCTGGAAGATATCTTAGATAATACCTGGATATAGGAATGGGCAAGGTTTCATGGCACAAACACCAAAAGCAATGACAACAAAAGCAAAAATTGACAAATGTATCTAATTAAACTTACAAGCTACTGAATAGCAAAATAAACTGTAAACAGAGTAAGCAGACAACTGATAGAATGGGGTAAAATATTTGCAAACTATGCATCTGACAAAGGTCTACTATCCAGCATCTCTAAGAACTTAAACAAATTTATGGTAAAAATCAAATGACCCCATTAAAAAGGACATGAACACTTATCAAAAGAAGACATACATGAGGCCAATAAGCATATGAAAAAAAAAAAAAAAAACTCAACCACACTGATTATCAGAGAAACCCAAATTAAAACCATGATGAGATACCATCTACACCAGTCAGAATGACTATTACTAAAAAGTAAAATAAAATAAAATAAAATAAAATAAAAGCTGGTGAGGTTGTGGAGGAAAGGAGACACTAATACACTACTGGTGGGGGTGTAAATTGGTTCAATCATTCTGGAAAGCAGTGTGGTGACTCCTCAGTGGTCTAAAGACAGGAATACCATTTGACCCAGCAATCCTGTTACTGAGTAGACACCCAAAGAAATACAAATCATTCTACCATAAAGACACATGCGTGCATATGTTCATCACAGCACTATTCACAATAGCAAAGACATAGAATCAATCTTAATGCCATCAATGACAGATTGAATAAAGAAAATGTAGTATATATACACCATGGAATACTACGCAACCATAAAAAGGAACAAGATCATGTCCTTTGAAGGAACACACATGGAGCTGGAGGCCATTATTTTTAAAAAACTAAAGAAGGAACAGAAAATCAAATAGTGCATATTATCACATATAGTGGGAGCTATATGATGAAAACACATAGACACAAAAACAGGAACAACAGACACCTGAGGGTGGAGTGTGGGATGAGGGAGAAGATGAGGGGAAAAAAAAAAAAAAAAAAACCTACTGGCTACCAGGCTTGGTACCTGGGTGATTAAATAATTTGTACAACAATCCCCGTGACATGAATTTATCTACATAATGAACCTGCACATATACCCCTGAATCTAAAATAAAAGTTTTTTTAAAAAAGATTTTTTTCTACTACCTCCCCTTGGATTTATGAAAACATGCTGAGGTTTTCTTTTTTTCCCTGAAATCTTTCAGAAGCATTAAAATTGAGAAGGAAATGAATTTTAGAAAGAAATCTTCCTGTGGAGGGGAAGTCATGGCATTATTTCAGATAAAAAATGGTTTTAAAATAAGGTAGTGTGGTAGATAGAGGAGGCCCACAAATTCTCTCTTAAATAGGCAGAATCTGTTTTCCCAGGCCTTCAATAGGAGGTATCTTTATGACTTTGTGTGACCACAGAGTGTGTCTGAAGACATATGATGCCTCAACCCAAGAGTTAAGAAGTCTGGTAGCTTTTGCTCTTGTCCTGTCAGGGCATTGTTGCCTGTGCAAGAAGGTAAAGACAGACTAATTCAAGAGAAGGGATTAAAAGAAACTATGTGAAGAGAAGTTCAGCTGCCACAGACTTGCCAGCCATTGCAGCTAAGGCCCCATACATGTGATTGAGGCCAATGGGCCTACAGTCTTCACCATTCTCCCTTCGCTCTGTTTTGCTTTCCTCCTTTTGCCTCTTACCAAAGCTTTCTTCTCCCTCTGTATGGTTCCTTCTCCCTTTGTATAGTTCCTTCTCCCTTTGTATAGTTCCAGGTGAAATTTAGAGTCCAGAAAGGACCCAAAAAGATAGTACACTGCCTACTCATTGTTTTTTAACTGATATTTATGTTATATAAATTGTACTTGATTCTTATTTTTTCTAGACTCATTGATACTCCTATTCATATTTTTACATTATTATTTCTCATTATACTATTTCATACTTTTTCTTATAATAATTATTTCTGTCGATTAATAAATGACTGATTAATTGAAAACAGAGACAAATCATTCTAATCAATTTGATTCTTCAGGGTTATGCTGACTCCGTATTTGTTTTAGGATTGCACTTTTGTTTTCTAACCCTGAACTCTTTACGTATAGGACAGCCATTATATTAGAGCCAGTATTTTACTTTTCAGTATTTGGTCCCATTTTTTATTTTTTAGTATTTGGTTCAGTTTTAATTTCATTATGTGGACATACCTTGGGATAATATGAAAGCTGTAATCATTTATCCAGCTGACACACCTAGTGACCTCAAATGTTGAGTGAAGCCAGCTGATGTTGTGCAGAACAGACACCAGATGCCCCTGCTGAGTGGTACCCACAGTGCCAACTCATAAAATCATTAAAAAGTAAATTTTTATTCTTTTAAGCCACTGAGTTTTGGAGTGGCTTGTTTGTCAGCGACAGGCAATCAGAGTTGGGCATCATCATTACAGGCTTTGTGTTGAAAGAATTTATATGAAAAGTAAAAATAAAATCTGCTATTAAAAGACAATTTGATGATTTATTAATGATGAAATTTCCTCTTTCCTTGGTAAATTTGAATTGTGACAGAAACTCAGCCGTGCAATGAATTATACATGATGTTAACACACTGCATTTACATATATACTATTTTATAGACATTAAATAATACTCATAAAAAGAATTTGTAGTGATGATGAATTATTCCATTATCTAAGTAGAAAATAAAAAAGGAATTGCATTTTTACAAATAGCATATACTAAACAAAAAGTTACAATTAGTACCTCAATCTCATGCTCAGATTTTTCTCCAAAAATATGTATCTCATAAAATAACTTTAAAATAACTAAATATTTTTTGTAGTCCCAGCAACTCGGGAGGCTGAGGCAGGAGCATGGCATGAACCCAGGAGGCGGAGCTTGCAGTGAGCCAAATCGCGCCACTGCACTCCAGCCTGGGTGACAGAGCGAGACTATGCCTAAAAAAAAAAAAAAAAAAAAAAAAAAAAAAAAACTAAATATTTTTGTAAATTAATAGATCAGAAGCCTTCAGTCACAATTGCCTCTTGTACTATCTAGCTACTTATTTCTCAAAATAAAAATCACATTTTCATTGAAAACAGTATAATCTGGAAACTATAAGCAATTATAGATTTCAAATTATCCCAGGTTATATCCACACAATGAAATTAAATACAACCAGATACTAAAAAATGAAATACTGGGTCTAATAGTATGGCTTTTCTATACATGAAGAGTTCATGGATAGAAACCAAAAGTGCAATCCTAAAACAAATACAGGGTCAATGTAACCCTGAGGAATCAAATTGATTACATTTCTTTGTCTCTGTTTCCAATTAATTAGTCATTTATTAATTGGCAGAAACAATTATTATAAGAAAAAGCATGAAATAGTAGAGGGAACAATAATAATATAAGTAAAAATATAAAGAGAAATATCAACAAATCTAGATAAAATAATAAAGTGCGATTTATGTAACATAAAGATCAATGAAAAAGCAATAGGTAGACAACTTACTATTTGTGGGCCTATTCTGGATGCTAAATTTCACCTGGAACTATACAAACTATACCAATGGGAGAAGGGAGCATTGGTAAGAGGCAAAAGGAAGAAAGCAAAAAGGAATTAAGAGAGAATGGTGAAGCATATAGCCAGAAAAGAAATTATCTGATTGCTGCTGGTCACCAATGCAAGAAATCAATTAGCTCCCCTAGGACATTGATTCTGACCCAGAAATGGGACATAAGAGTAGGAGAGGAAAAAAAAAAAAAAAAAAAAAGAAGACTGACAAAGATTTTTAAAGCACAGGAAAGCATGAGAGGTGCTTCCCAGTAAGCTGGACAATTCTCAGAGATCACAGAGTGCTAAAGACAAATTAAGTTCCCACTTAAAGAAAGATTCTGCCTAACACATAGGGCCTTCAGTGGCAAAACCAGAAATTTTAAACTAAAAATTGGGGACAAACTAGCCCTAGAGTACAAATTTCTCTAGGCCCAACTTAAAAGAGTTTAAAAACAAGCCATGAAAAGATCAACCCGATCTGCTAGTTATTTAACATCCAACCAGAAGAAAAAGTCAAATACTCTACATTACTACAACATAAACTAACACATAACAATGCAAAATTCACAATATAGAATTCGTCAGAAGTTACTCGACATAAGAATAAGCAGGAAAATGTAACTCATAGCCCAAAAGATGGCAGGTGATACAGAACAAGAAATAATACAATTTAAATAATTAGCAAAGACGGCATTAACTTAGTTAATATAATGCCTAATATGTTTAAGGATATAAAGGGGAAAGTGAGCACAATGAAATAACTATGATAATATATAAAGAAGAAAAAAATCAGAAATTAAAAATTTACGGATTTGACGTTGCAAAAGCAAAACTCAGTGAATCCTAAGAGCTAACAACTGAAACTTTTTCCATGTGAAGAACAAAGAGGAATAAAACAAGGAAAAATAAAGTACCTCAGTGTCACAGGGCTCAAAGTCAGGGTGATTAACCAATAAGTAATCCGATTTTTAAATGGAGTGAAAAGAGAGGGAGGACAGAAGATATGCTTGAAGATATCATGACATTAATTTTTTTAATTTCTGAGAGTTGTAAATGCAATACACAAAGTTCAGTGAACTCAAAATGGAACAAATACAAAGGAAAATACATCAAAATACAGTGCAATAAAATTCCTGGACTCGAGTAATAAAGAGAACACCTTAATACTAACAAGAAGGGAAAAAAAAACTTATACAGAATGATGCACATAAAAATGACTTCAGTATTCACATAAAATTAAGCAAGCCCTGAGAAATTGAATACATCTTTAAAATGATGAGGAAAAAGTATTTCACATGTTTTGGTTACCTAGGACTCTATACTCGAAAAATATATTTAAAATGCAGGGAAAATAGAAATTTTCAGGGAAATAAAAGCTAAGATATATGGTGACCAGTGTTATCAACCAATTTGATTCAAATGACATTAAGAGTACATTCTACCCAACAGCGAAACAGTGATAGACAGTATGTTAGAACATGAAATCAATTGCAATGAATTTAAATGAAATGAAATTATGAAGTTTGCTCTCTGACCACAATGTATTTAGTTAGAAATAAAAGTAAGAAACACTGGGGATACTTTCAAATATGTAAAAATTAGATTTCTAAATAATTATTATTTATTCTGTAAAATAAAGTTATAAAAATGTGAGCAGAAATCAATGGTAAAGATAGAAAAGTATTTCACTGGGAAAATTTATGGTTTTGTTTTGTTTTGTTTTTGTTTGTTTTTTTTGTTTGTTTTAAAGGTGCTGGAACAATTAGATACCCATACATCATCATCATCATCATAAAATACTCAATGCTTATCTCACAGCATACACAAAAATGAACTTGAATGGATCATAGATATAAAAAAATTCTTCAACTGTAAAATTGTTAGAGAAAACATAAAAGACTTTATAACTTTGTAGTAGGCAAAGATTAAAATACGTTCAAATAAAGAATATCCATCCAACAATTTATAAAATGGAAATTATCAAAATTAAAGAATTCTATTTAAGATGTACCATTAAAAATGAACAAAATAAAACAGAACGAGCGTAAATATACCTAGAATTATGGTTTTTCAACTGTTTTTCACCAGCTGATTTCTTATCTTTCAATGAGAAAAAGGTTAATCCACGTTTGTCCAACATTCAATCGGACCTCTTGATGAACAATCACCGTGACATACATATGGCAAATTATCTTATCTAGAATATATAAAAAAGCTTTTATTTAGCAGTAACATAAGGAACCTAACTTTTAAAAAAGAAAATTATTTGAACAGACACTTCACAAAAAAGATAATATACAAATGCCTAAGATGCTTATGAAAAGATGCTCTACTCAGTGGTCCCTGTTACCGGTTGAAGGTGTCCAGGTTCTTGGAGTATTTAACAAATAATTGGACAAAATGCACAAACAAAGCAAGGAAAGAATGAAGGAAAAAAAAAAAAAAAAAAAACCAGCAGAGATAGTGTCAGAGCAAGCCCGAGCATAGGGTCTCAGGAGTCCTGATACAAAATTTTCTGAGGTTTAAATATCCTCTAGAGGTTTCCATTGGTTACCTGGTGTACGTCCTATGTAAATGAAGAGGATGAAATAAAGTTACAAAGTCATTTACTGAGTGTACATCTTACCTAAGCGAATAGAATACTTCCTGTCACAGGGTGTTCATTTTATTTAGTTCTAGGAACTCCTTAGGTTCCCTGCCTCCAGGTCTTCTTCTCCTGCCTCAGCCCCCAACCTTTTGACACCACGGACCCATTTTGTAGAAAACAATTTTACACAGATCAGAGCAGGTAGCGGGGTTAGTTACAAGATGAAACTGTTCCACCTCAGATCATCCAGCATTAGATTCTCATGAGTGTGCAATCTAGGTCCCTCACATGCTGGCAATTCACAATAAGGTTCGCACCCCTTTGTGAATCTAATGGCACAGCTCGCCGGCCGCCCTGCTCACCTCTTGCTGTGCAGCACAGTTTCTAAGGGGCCACGGACCATAACCAGTTCATGGCCTAGAGTTGAGGACCCCTGAACTACATCATTAGTCATCAGAAAAACGCAAATTAATACCAACAGAGACAAAGCACTAAGCATCCATTAGAATGGCTAAAATAAGAAGACTGATGATAAACATTGTTGAAAATGTGGAGCAACTAGGATATCCACATAGTTATCTTCTAGTCTTCTTTGTCTACACATGGATTTATTTGGCCCAGTTTTTACCTGATATACTTTATACATTTAAGCATTTGTCAAAGATAAATTTGAATAATGTGGCTAGAAGACAAAAGCTTATGAAATAAACTGATCTCTCTAAAGCAGACAAGTGGTCCAAGTCTAGTATGATTCATGGTGGCTAATAAGGACAAGGACACATAATCCAGGGCACACTCTATAGGACAGGAGAAGCAGGTTGTCATTAAATTGTAGGCTTAAGAGGCAGCTTGGCATGCCTTTTACCTAAAATAATAAAGATTTCGGATTTCCTGTAAGAATTAAATGAGATAACATTGCAGACTCATCCAGAAGAATTTTGGAACAGATATTCAATAATTATTAGTTTACATATTTTTTCTTCTCATTATTTCATTCCTTTTCTTTCTAGCACTCTTCATACTCCTCTTTATCCCTACTTGCTGGTTTCATTCTTTAATCATTTCCCAATTTCCTCTTTTTATTTTCATTTCTTCCTTTCTGTCTCCTTTCTTCATTGGCTGCATTTCCAAGGAGGTTGTTATAGACAAGGAAGAATCAAATCACAGAGACTTAATTCAGAGAGCTGAATTTTTAATCATATATTCAGAAGTTTAAGTTGAATGAAGCTAATCACCCAGTGAGATTATCACTCTATACACATCATTTTAAAGATGGGCAAAGGGTTGAATTCAAGTTCCAGCAAAACCCCCAAGATGACTGACTTTACTCTTTCAACTCTGTTTTTCACCAGCTGATTTCTTATCCTTCAGTGAGAAAACAGTTAATTCATGTAAGTCCAAGACCTCTTTGTAAACAATCACTATAAGCTTTGATCGCAATTTATAGCAGAACATCTACTAACTACAAATACATACTGGAGAGAAGAACAGGGTGGGATGACAAATATTATGCTTTAAGAGATTTCTAATCTATTGCTATTTGAATCAAATCCTCTAATACTTTTACACTTCTGTTTTCTCTTTCTTGACTTGTGGGGTTCTGTGTAGTGAGTGTTGCTGGCCCCACCTTCGGCTATTCATTCCAGACACTAGATTGTCATCTCTTTATTTTTACAGCTAAGATTTTTGCACACTAGATAATGATGATTTTAAAAGTTCCTAAATTTCAATACACATCTGCACAATACCACACCATTATACTTTTTCTTCATCATTCTACCTTATATCGCAATATATGTGGTGTATTCTAAAGCAAAAAATATCTTGAGAGTACATGCAGCCCAAATATATTACCAAACAAATTAACAAACACAATACATAGCCAGCAACAGAAAAAGGTCATACTTCATAAAATATTACCTATGAAAGAATGCTACAGAATGAACCATCCGAAGCACATTTTCTGTATTCTGTTGCTTTCCTATGAAAATCAAGGAAAACGTTATTTCCAGTAAAAATTCAGAGCTGGGAAACATGCCAGTAAGATTAGAGTATCTGAAGAAAGCATGACAAAACCTTCTTGGTAAATATCTCTCCTCTTGCTCGTGAAATTGATTTATAAGTAGAGACAGTTAAAGTTTAAATACAAATTGATTTGGTATATGAAAGTATTTTAAAATATTACTTATACTTTCTATGAAACTGGGACTTCCATATATCCTATGTTATTTTCAGGACATTTTCAAATCTTCTGTGCATAATGACTTTCAAAAAGGATATATATGGGCATAAGGGAATATATTCTGAGTTTTTCTTTTAATTCTTGTATATTACTTTATTTAAATCTAAGGCAGCAGAAAATTAAATTAAAAAATGGTATAGTGATATTCAGGGTTACAGAATTTTCTCTTATCCCTTGTGTCCCCTCTGCTCTTAGATGTGATGCTCTACAACCATGAGAAAGAGAAGGAATAATGGAACAAGTACTGAAAGAACCCATATGATTTTGCTCTTCTGTCAATGCAGTGCTTTTCAACTACATAATGAAAACTTTTCCCCCACCCAGTTCTCCCCTAACAGATCTTTCTCCCTGCTGTTCCCCAGATTCCTCAGTTTGATGTTTCAGAAAAATATTTTTTTTTTCTGATTTCAGGAAAAAAAAAAAAAAAAGACTTAAATAATTGTCCCAGATTTCCTACTTAGAAGCTCTGTACCTCTGAGCCTTGGTTTCCTAACCTACAAAATGGTGATAACATCACAATCAGTTATCATAAAGAATAAAGTATCATGTCAAAGTTCTTTATAAAATGTATGTGAACAAATGTGAGGTATTAACTCTTCATATCCTATTTGTATATTTTTTATCTTCACCATTCTAACAACGTATCAATGTTCTGTTACTCTTCCTTTATGAACTTCTTTATCTCTGTGTTTTTCTTATTCACCAAGCTTTCTTTTGACTCATACTAGCAAATAAAATAATGGTGTGGAATCATTAAGAAATTTTAAACATTTACCTGTAAATCACTAAATAAATATAAAGTATGTATGATTGATATTCACTATTCATTTTCCTTTCAATTTATAGTATTAATAAAGTCCAAAAGGACATAAATTATTTCTATTGTAAATTATCTTAAATAGAACATTTGAAATAGTAAACTAAATTTTTGTGTGTATATGCTTTAGTTCATTGTTTGACCGCAGACACTTCTCATGACTAATGGTCACAGATGCCATCTGAATGAAATTAAGACACAGAAAGTCCTAATTATAGAGAATGTCTTACTTACCATGATTTTTATTGTAGTATAATCTAAAATTGAGAAATGTATAAGCAAACTAAAATATTTAAACCAAAGAGGATAGTTTTTTTTAAAAAAAAAAAAACATGGTTTTCAAAAAGAGAATCCTCAAATTTTATCCCAAATTTTTAATTTAAATTTTATTTTGCAAAAACTAAGTAATAGGAAAAATGTTTACATTCTATAAGTAGAAAATCAAGACACAATATTGTATATTGTAATTACAGCACGGATTAGTCAGGGTTCTCTAGAGGGACAGGACTAACAGGATAGATGAATATATGAAAGGGGGTTTATTAAGATAATTGACTCATAGGATCACAAGATGAAGTCCCACAATAGGCTGTCTGTAAGCTGAGGAGTCAGAAAGCCAGAACGAGTCCCCAAGTCTCTAAAGTAGGAAAGCCAACAGTGCAGCCTTCGGCCCGTGGCCAAAGTCCTGAGAGCCCCTGGCAAAGCACTGGTGTAAGTCCAGGAGTCCAAAAGCTGAGGAACTTGGAGTCCGATGTTCAAACGCAGGAAGCATCCATCCCGAGAGAAAGATGAAAGCTGGAAGAGTCAGCCAGTCTAGTCCTTCCACATTCTTCTGCCTGCTTTTTAACCTAGCCATGCTGGCAGCTAATTAGATGGTGCCCACTCAGACTGAGGGGTGGCTCTGCCCCTTCCAGTCCACTGACTCAAATGTTAATCTCCTTGGCAACACCCTCACAGAAACACCCAGGAACAATACTTTGTATCCTCCAATCCAATGAAGTTGACACTCAATATTAACCATGACACCGCAATATAATACCTCCTACCATTTCCTAAGGTTTTTTGATGAAAACTTTCTTACATTTTCTGAGTTACGCATCTGAGCATCCACAATTATCACAACATGTTCACATAAAAGTCAGTTTATGTTCTGTGACTGTATTGGATACACATGCTGTTATTAATTTAGAATTTTTTTATTTCGGTTTAAGTATTCATTCAATAACATTAGCAGGAAATGTCATCTACAGTATACCTATCTGGCACTCCCTACCTTAAAGGCTAACTTAAAAAAAGAATATGAAGTAGGGAGGAGTACAATCATTCATGTGTTTTAGTGGTAACAACAGAATACAATATATTGCCGCAGGACAGTTGTAAGTAGTACTACGACCCATCTTTTACTCTGTATTGTAAAACAATTGGCATGAACCCTCTCCCATAGATCTTATTCTCTGTGGATAATATTACTACTTTCTCTACAAAGGCTACTTCTTTAGTAAAGTTGTATATATTTTGAAAATCATTTTATTAGATCTCAAGATAGGCGTAAGTTAATACACTCAAATTAATTCCTTTCAAAAAATGGCACTCTGGTATATCTTTACTGACAAAGAAAAAATATATTATTCTTTCAAATAAAAACAGTTCAGTCAAGTTTAGCTTGCTTTCTTGATTGAAAACAAGAACTCACTTATTGGGAAGAATTGAGAGATCAGCATCAAAGCACTTCACATTTAAAAGATTCCCTATATATAGCTTTTCTTTTAATCTCTTTACAAAACTGAATGTAATTTGAAAGAATGCTAAATCCTCCCATATGGTTTCAAAGAAAGTAGACAAAGAGTCTGCGAAACACAAATGTCTCTTTCCAATTTATTCTGACCCTGCTCTGCTTACATCTCTGTTAGCACAAATATACATATGAAATAATATACATATCCAACGGTATGTGATATGCATTTTGACATTAAAAATGGAGCTGGCCGAGCACAGTGGTTCACACCTGTAATCCCAGCACTTGGGGAGACCAAGGCAAGAAGATAGCTTGAGGCCAAGAGTTCAAGGTCATCCTGAGAAATATAGGGAGACCCTGTCTCTACAAAAGACAAAAATAAAATAAAATTAAACAAATTAGCTGGGTGTGGTGGCACACACCATTAGTCCTAGTTACTCAGGAGGCTGAGGTGGGAGTTTCCCTTGTGCCTAGGAGTTTGAAGCCACAGTGAGCAATGATCATGCCACTGCACTTCAGCCTGGGTGAAAAGCAAGACTCAGATTCTTTAAATCATCTTTTAAAAAGCTTTGTAAATCATTAATTAGAATCAATAAAACATCAGACAAAATATATTCTATCTTCACTCTGACTTTCATGTTGCATTTTCTTTCTTCTTTCTTTTTTAGTGATTCTTTTTAGATATATCTGTATAGGTAAGGCACAAATAATTACAAATAGATAATAACTCTTATCTTTTATATTTCTATATAACCAACAGCTTGAAAAAGAAATGTCACTTTTAGCAGTGTCTAAATAATATTTACTGACACATCACATCACAGTGATAATCTTATAAAGTATCCAGAAAATGTTAACTTTTTAAAAAATTATAGCATTGTTCTTTTAAAATTTTAAGGAAACTTCAGTAGTTTTAAAATATTCATTTTAAATATAAAATGTTCATTTTTTTTGGCAAGACAACTAAGATATTAATGGTTTTATGTCACTTAGAGCTCACTTTTTTTCCTTTCTATTCTAATAATCTGATGTCAAGATACGTAAAAATAACATAGTCACTAATGCTAACAAGTAGTTTTCTAGAATTGCTGACAAAGAATAGAGCAAAGAAAGACTGCAATTTTTATTCAGGTACCATTTTAATAAAAATCTGAATTTTTATAGAGCAACTTCAGAGAAGAGCTCGATGTACTTAATAGGTTGTAAATTTTCAGAAAAGAAAATGACCAACTCACTCCCTGTGATGGTTAATAGTGAGCATCAACTTGACTAGATTGAAGGATGCAAAGTATTGTTCCTGGGTGTGTCTGTCATGGAACTGCCAAAGAAAATTAACATTTTAGTCAGTGGACAGGGAGAGGAAGACCCACTTTCAGTCTGGGTGGGCACCATCTAATCAGCTGCCAGTGCAGCCAGAACAAAGCAGGCAGAAAAAGGTGGAATGAGCAGACTTGCTGAGTCTTCCGGCTCTCATCTTTCTCCCATGCCAGATGCTTCCTGCCTTCGAACATTAGACTCCAAGTTCTTCAACTTTTGGACTTCTGGACTTACACCGGTGGTTTACCAGGGGCTCTCGGGCCTTTGGCCACAGGCTGAAGGCTGCACTGCAGGCTTTCCTGCCTTTGAGGTTTTGGAACTTGGACTGACTTCGTTGCTCTTCAGCTTGTACACGGCCTACTGTGGAACTTTACCTTGTGACTGTGTGAGTCAATGCTCCTTAAGAAACTCGCTTTTATATATACAATTATTCTATTAGTTCTGTCCCTCTAGGGAACCCTAATACACTCCCCATCTCTTTAAGTACAAATAGTTGTCATACAATGATGCTTTCAAGATGCAATGTACTGTTGTGTTCTTTTAAGAAAAAAGTATCATTTTCTGACTCAGAGGATGTCTCCTAAAAAGTAGCATTTCTTTATTGTTCAGAAACTTTAGAGCTATTTTCTTAATTTTATTATAGTAACTGCATTATTAGACTTGAGGGAAGATAAAATTCTCTACGTATTCCTTTTTTCTATATATATATATACTCATCCATAATAGCCTATTCTTTATTTCAGAAATATTAATGATTTTGAAAGAACATAAGAATGTAGAAATTGAACATTTTACTAGAATAAATGAGAAAAGCTGGTAAATTTTGGGACTGCGCCTTTTTATGCATACATTTCATGAAGTTACTGTATGCTTTCCAGCATATTGTTTTCTCCTATAATCAGAGACTGCTGCTTAAATAAGGATATGTATATGTTGCTGTCACTTGTTTATTTTAAAAGATGATAAAATTTGTCAAGAGCTTCAATACTGGACATTATAACTTACAAGATATTTCAGTGGCAAGAAAACAGCCCACTCTCTTCCTGTCACCAAGTTGAGAGTCACTACATTAACAGAAAACTTCTGATGGTGCGAGAGAATGAAATTCTGAATCCTTGTGTGAGATTAAGCACATGCTACTCATTATTAGGGCAGAAGTACTTTGTTTTATTTGGTGCTCAACTCCGTCCCATGAGAAATGGTTACATCCCCCTTTGAAACAGAAAGACATTGAAGATCCTTAAGAGCAGTTAGGGGCTTTGTGCAAGTTATTTAGAAAGCAGGGGGAGAATAAAAATTCAAACCCAGACATGATATTGTGTATTTGATTATATAATAATTATTATATTTCTAGTCAGAAAACCATCCTTTTGTTCTTTCCTCTCCAACATCCATTCTGTTTGAAGACGTTTTGCCTTACCTGGTGCTTTTACAGTTAAAACTGATGGATTTAGTACAGATTGTCCAAGTCATTTTATCTTTACTTACAGTGAAAACTTACTGGGTGATGGAGTGATGCTTTATAACAGTAACAGTGCACTTCATTTGTAGTCATTAAACACGCAGCAGGCTCCTCACCACACTGACACTTGTTCCCCAGTCAAAGCTCCTGCATGACATGGCCCCACTGTGTAAGGTGCCATTTACTGAAAATGAGAATTTGGCTTGGGATAATTAATAAATGCCACGGTTCTCTCAAACAAATGCATAATTTGATATGTGAGAAGTAAAATGCAAATGGCAATGATAAACAACACAAGCTCTCTTGCGTAGCATCTTAAAGTTTTTAAAGAGTGAAGTGGACATCTGGTCCTGTATTTCTTCTCAAAAGAAAAAGCCACACAAGAAGCCACTGTGAAAAATTCCAATAGATGATGAGATGGTGTAAGTGTGGATTAGCATCCCAAGAGACATAAGCTCCCCCATTACTAGACGACAAATTTAATGGTGACACAAGGTTCTAATACCTCTCAATTGCTGTCCAGCTTGACCTCTGTAAACCTCTCTTCTTACATCTGTGAAATGGCTACAAAAAATTAATCTAGACTTTCCAAAGTGTAGCTGGCAGACTAATGATGGGTGAGAGATTATTTTAAGAAATATACCTGATGAACTTTTTAAAAATTCCATATTTTTTTATTTTAATGTAGATTAGAAAGGAAAGAAAATTAGTCATACCATACCACTTAGTTCAAGAATAACATTTTTAAAGAGGAGATTGAAGTTGAAATATTAGGTATGCAAGAATTTAAAGAAAAAAGTGATATAATAATAATACAGATAATCTACAGTTATAAAAAAAACATTATATTTGTACTTTCTGGCATTTGGAAACTTTTTGGCATAATAAAAGGTTTTTGTTTGTTTGTTTGTTTGTTTTTGAGACAGGGTCTTTCTCTGTAGTCCAGACTGGAGTGCAGTGGCGCAGTCTTGGCTCACTGCAACCTCTGGCTCCTGGGTTCAAGCAATTTTCCTGCCTCAGTCTCCTGAATAGCTACAACTACTCGAACTTCTGACCTCAAGTGATCTGCCAACCTCAGCCTCCCAATGTGCTGAGATTACAGGTGTGAGCCACTGTGCTCAGCCAGATAAAAGGTGCTATTGTTGCTGTTATTATTGGTAATGCTGGACGTAGCAGTACCAACAGTAGTATGTGTAATAGTAGTAGTAAAAATTGTAGCTATAGGGTTTTTTTCTTTTTATTTATTTATTTTTTTAGAAACAAGGTCTCTCATTCTCCATTGCGGTAGCATGATCATAGATCACTGCATTCTGGAAATCCTGGGCTCAAGTGATTCTCCTCCCTCAGCCTCCTGAATAGCTGAGCCCACAGGTGTGCACAATCAGGCCTAACTATTTTGTATTTTTTTTTCTTTTTTTATAGATATGCGGGTCTCACAATATTGCTAGGTTGGTCTCAAACACCTGGCCTGAAGTCGTTCCCCTGCCTAGTGCTGGAATTACTTACAGACATGAGCCACTGCACCTGGCTTTTTGTTTTGTTTTATTTTCAGTTTTTTCTACCCACTTCTTCCTTGAAAAACAAAAATAGTCCCATCTCTTAAGAAAAAAAATGAAAGGCTATATGAAACATTAAATACCTTCACATGCTTGATGACTATCATTGCCGCCTTTATCTGCAACTCTAAGTTGCTGACCCCACAGAGCTGCCACGTTATGCTGTCCAGGGAATTCAAATGAATGATTAATTCACAGAGCTAATGTAACTCAATAAAAGGATTAAAATGCTAAATAACATGATTCATGGACATAAACTTTTTAGTACCAAAGTTTTTTGTCATCGTTTCATTTGATGTTTATAATTAAAATGTAAAAAGACAGTAATAGTATGTCCATTTAACAAATGTGAAAGAAGAGACCCGTTACCATTAAATGCATGACCAAAAATCTCACAACTTGGTCTGGACAAAGAATTTTGTCTCAATTTAAGAGAAAAATACTAGAGTTTATTTTGAATAAAAAATTTAAATTTTTGAAAAAGTGAAAAGATTTTACATTTTAGTAGCAGTTTTCCTTTTGAATTCAGTTTCTTTGATGCACAATAAAATTTTATTTTGAAAATAAATGTCATACAAGATTGTGTGGTATAGATACAGTTAGAGTCTGAAAATAATTTTCTTCTTTCAAGAGAAATGAAAAGAAGCAATTAGAATACTTACATTTTACACTTCACAAGATCACTGGAGAACACATAAACACACACTTGAAATTAAACTTACATTAAAAATACTACCAATTACTTAATTTTTCTTTAATGAAATAAATTGTATAAAATGTTTTGCATCGGTGAAGAAATGACTACTGTTTGAGACTTTTCTCCTTTGCTATACTATTGCTACATAATCTTTACTTATATTAACTAATACTGCCATTGTTATATCTTAAACTTGCCCCAACTAAGATGCAGGGATAGTCTACTTGGTTTAGTTGAGAGTACAAAAGATTCATTCATATATCTAAATACCCAATCTCCAGGAATAAGCTATGACTAGCATTGTTCTGTGGTTTTAATCTGAGTCATAGTCCCTTGCTTAATCTGATTAATTCCTCCAGGACCATTCTTAAACTTACCGTTTGAGACACATTAAAGGGAGGGTCCCAAACCTTTCTATATTTGAAGATTATCTAGTTTTATTTATTTCATTATAGATAGAGAGAGAGATAGATGATAGATAGATGACCAACAGACCAATAGATTTTAAAAGTACTTAAAAATTTCATTATTTCGTTTACACTGCAATCCATTTGTGTTTTCTGATGATATCTTTAGGCAACTTACTTCAGCTCATAAAGCCAGAAAGATCTCCCATTTGAGAATAGAATCTTGAAATTGAAGTCAGCTTTTCCATTTTCAAAGTTTTAATGTCATTAAGCATTCAAAGAACCTTAAGCAGATGTCATCAATTCATCCTCCTTTAAAGGCAAGTGGAACTAAACTATTGAACATAAAATATTAGCTTCAAAAGGACACACTTATAATAAAAACTACATTTTACTATGTGACAACAATGCAGTATACACTGTTTCAAGAATTTTATATGCAATAACTCAGTACAACCAATTAATGAAATAGGTACTCAATATTTTGCAGATCTACATTTTACAAATATGAAAAGTAGTACAATGTGGTTAAATAATTTACTTAATATTGCAAAATTAGGAAAGTCTGGTTGGCAGAATAATTATAACCCAAAGATGTGCACCTCCAGGTCCCTGAAACCTGTGAATGTATGTTACATATAAGACAGAAGGGAGTCAGGTTGCATATGAAAATGAGGTGGCTAATCTGTTGACTTTAAAATAGAGAACTTATCCTGAATTATCCAGGTAGACCTAATATAATTACTGGGATCTTTAAATAATGAAGCAGGTGTCAGAAGGAGTCAGTGTCAAGAGTGATGCTATATGAGAAAGACCTAACCAGCCATTGCTAGCTTTGAAGGTGAAAAGTGGGCATGGGCCAAAGAATGAAGGCAACTCCAGAAGTTGGAAAAGGCACTGAAATGGATTCTCCTGTATAACCTCCAGGGGCTATGCAGTATGGCTAGTACCTTGTTTTTAACCCAGTGGGACTTATGTCAGAGATTTGAACTTCAAGACTGAAAGATAATAAATTCATGTGTTTTCAGCTACTAAGATTGTGTTAATTTGATACAACAGCAATAGAAAACGAATATACAAATAGGGACTTAATTAATTAATGCATATAATCTTTATTGGCCAGGTGCAGTGACTTATGCTCGTAATTCCAGCACTTTGGGAGACTGAGGTAGGCGGGTCTCTTGAGTTGAGTTTGAAACCAGCCTGGGCAACGTGGTGAAACCCCATCTCTACAAAACCTACAGAAATCAGCATGTTGTAGTGGTTTTTGCCTATAGTTCTAGCTATTTGGGAGGCTGAGGTAAGAGGATCTCCTGAGCACAGGAGGTTGAGGCTGCAGTGAGCCATGATCATACCACTGCACTCCAGTCTGGGTGACAGAGCAAGACCCTATCTCAAAAATAATAATTATAATTTTTGAAATGTTTGTTAAATTCTTGTTTTGTGCTACGCACTATTCGAGATCTTTGGTAAACATCAGTGAACAAAACAAATAAAAATTTATTCTCAAGAAATTTACATTTTTTTTTGGATGGGGAACAGGGGAATTTGAAGCCAGGTAGTCAAGTTTCAGAGTTCTCCTACGGTTATCCTATCTCTGAATAAATGTAATAAATGTTGCCTTAATTTAAAACTTACAAGTTGTATTTACAAAGAAAGGCATTTTAAGCAGTAGAAATTTACATCTTATTAAAACACATTTACTATCCCCTGTACACAATCATAACCAAATATTTAAACCCCGCTTTAATTTACTAATTTTTGTTTTGCTTTGCTTCCACTGAAGGAAGTACCAAGGGTAAAAAGAAAGTAATTTAAAAACTTATCTCCGGAACATATTTTAATACACATTTCCAATAAATGTACTTTATTCAAATATACCATGTCATGGCATCTAAACCACTGATTTTATGATGACATAACATCCTATATTTTGAAAATAGGGAACAAGTGCATCGACCTTCTGATGAAACAAAAAAGAATGCTGAGTTCAGTGCTCAAATATCATGAAAACACTGAAACACATATTGCTGATAAATTGTATGAGATTATTATATTTTAAGTATTACAAAAATGATAAAATTTTATCCTGCTGCAGTTATCTTATAGATCTTTCTCCTAGATATCCTGCAGACTTCATAAATCATGGGAATTTAGCTTTAACTACACCTAATTTTCTATGGATTATCATTTTATTTTCATACAATGCTATCAAAATTGCTTTGTGTTGAAAAACTTACACTATTCAATAAATATAAATTTATTTTATGGAAGGAGAAGAAACTTTGATGGAAGATATATTCATGAAAAATATGGAAATAACACAAGTCCTAAACAATTATAACCAAGGTTTTTCTCTCAGCGCACACAAGTTTACAGTCATTTGAAAATAATGCAATTCATTATATCGAGTCATTAATCTTCAATTCAAAGTTTTTAGCTGAAACAAAAAATGAAAAGAAAGAAAAAAAGCAACCATAGATTCTCTTTGACTGCTTTTCTCTGTAGAGGTCAGTTGTTTAAAAATGATGAAAAAAATACATTTTCACAATAGTAGTAATCAAAATTTAACAGATGAAGTGACAAACATAGTTTGTAAATGACATTTTGAATATGTCTGACTCTTCATGTAAACTTTTACAGTGATTTTCTTTTTAATTCCAAGGGAGGTTTATCCTTTTTCTTTTCTTTTTTCTTTTCTTTTCTTTCTTTCTTTCTTTTTTTTGCAATATTTTTTCAATGAGCCCTGGTAATTGATCAAACACTCTGAAGGATATTAGAGATAAAAAAGGTAGGGAAATATTTGCAGTGTATATTTTGAGAGCTTAGTCTAGTACAGTGATTTTAAACAGTGTGTATGGGAGGCATTTTGCAGTATCTGGAGAATTTGGCAATATCTGGAGACATTGCTGCTTGTCACACTTTGGGGAAAGGGAAGTTGCCATGAGCATGTACAAGTTAAAACTAGGGATTGCAATTCAAGGTGAGATTTGGGTGGGGACACATCGACAGAGCCAAAACATACTGCTTTCAAAAGTATATGTACATATGTTTAGATAAAATTTTAATTAAGAATAAATATTTTACTTTAAAACTTGTCAAGAAATAAGTATCAAGAACCAGAAAAGGATCTGGAACTTAACCTACTTCTTTTTTTAACTTTTATTTTAAGTTCAGGGTTACAGTGCATTTGGGTTCCATAGGTAAACTTTTGTCCCGAGAGTTTCTTGCACAGATTATTTCATCACCCAGGTATTAAGCCTAGTACCCATTAGTCATTTTTCTCGATCCTCTTCCTCCTCCCACCCTCCACCCTTCAAGGGGTCCCAGTGTATGTTGTTCCCCTCTATGTGTCCATGTGTTCCCGTCATTTAGCTCATTTATAAGTGAGAAAATGCAGTATTTGGTTATTTGTTCCTGTGTCAGTTTGCTAAGGTCGGCCTCCAGCTCCGTCCATGTCCCTGCAAAGGACAAAACAATAATGAAGCATGATCTCATTCTTTTTGTGGCTGCATAGTATTCCATGGTGTATATGTAGCACATTTTCTTTATAATGTCTATCATTGGTGGGCATTTAGGTTGATTCTTTGATATTATGAATGGTGCTGCAAGCTAACAAGTGTGGCTGTCACAGTTCCATGGATGATGGTAGAAAACATGAGACTCCTGGGTAAGAGATAAAGCACAGTTTATTACTCGAAAAAATAGTACTAGACAGAGTATTAACATTTTCTTCACTCGTTCTCAGAGGTTCAGTTCCCATAGGATGAGACAGAGAGGGCCAGATAGTCTGCTTAAAGGTGGGTTGTGTTCCCTGCATTTGCAGAACTCAAATCTTTTATAATGAACAGTGAGCATGCTTGTTCTTTGTGCTGGAAACGACTATCTCTGTCTTGAACGACAGCTAGAAAATCTGCCGTTTGCTCCAGACATGTGCACTATCTCTCTCCCAAGGCTGTCAACTATATGAACATCTTGAAACTTTAGTCTAAGACAAAGTACAGTCATTACTTTAGGCTCACAAGATGTATAGAAACCCAAGAAACTTATAGACAATTGTTTCTCATAGAAGCGAGTCAACATATCATTAATCCAATCTGTTTCATAGATACAGTATTATCTCAGGGCAAAAACACAGTTAAATTTACTTTGCTATATGTTTAATTTTATATCAGGGATTATTTGAAGTATTCAGAAAAATTCTAGCCAATAATGTATTAAATACCTAATATCAATAATATTCTATGAAAAAATGTCGGAAATTTTGTTATTGATGCAATCAATACATTTAGCAATGAATTTCAAAACCCACATGTTATTAGCTAAAACTCTTTTGAAAGACATAAACATAAATAAAACAGCTTAAGATTAACAAGTAAGCAGTGATCTATAAGAAAGAATAAACAGTTGTCTCACTGAAACCCACTGCAAAACCTGTAATATTGGAATAAAACAAGGAAATAACAACACTCTTCAGATTTTCTTTATTTCTTAATTGTGTTCTCTTTGGATACTAGTTTCATAGTATCATTCTTTTCTCATTCATAAGACAAAATATATCTGATTTTCCATTGTATCGATCAGGTGCAAGGTGAACACCTCACAATGTCCAGCTACAACAACCCAGAGACAGACCTGAACTCTCCATCCATACAGAAAAAGTTCAGATATAGAAAAAAAAAATGATTTAGCCCCTTGTGGGCTAATTGACTCTGCAGTGCTTAGAGATGTGGAATATGGTGAGATGTAGTTTACACTCTTCAAAATGAAATCCAAGGTGCCTACTCTGTAATTTTGTTGGTAGAGAAGAAGGGAAAAAAAGAGGCAGTCTTCAGAATCACGGGGTAGGCTAGACCTAATAATTGCCTTCTTCATATTCCCATTTTCCCTGTTAGTATGTAATTTTTTTTTATAATTTTGAATGTAGGAAGTAAAAATTGCCCTAACCTTGCTGCCATTAAAGAGGAAAAAAAATAGTGATTTGCATCTTTTCTATCCTAAGCGACATTCTCTGCCACAAAATAATTATGTTGTCATTCTAAGTAACATAATATTATGTGGCTTAGATGCTCTCTCAGTCATGGAGTATAAATTAGTAACAATACCATTTAAAATGTAAAATGTATTTTTCATTTTATAAAAATTTATTTTCATAATTGAAATAGTTTTGGTTTGTTTATTTGTTTTGGTCAGACTGGGTGGTCAGTGATCAATTTGAAAATCTGAAAAAAATAACTATACACATAAAAAAGTATCATATCATGCAGTTTATAGAAGAACTAAAGCGTATTTATAGATTCCTTAGAATGCCATCAAATCTAAGATGAGAAATCCCATGTTATATTGATATTTAAGCCCTATAAAAATAACATTGTCTCATTTATTGCTGTAAGCCTAGAAACTAGTCATAATAATTATTATAGCTCATTTAATAGTTACTACATTCATGTTATAAAAGATTATGATTATTCACATTTTATATCTGAGAAAGCTAAGACTGAGATTTATAAAGAATATTAAATTGATTTCTTAACAAATTACTTAGATGTATAGCTATGTGGGCATATACCATTTCAGGTAAAAAATTAAGATCACAAGTTATATTGATAGTCTATTACTATGTTTGTAGATAAATTTTTAGGTTATGAAATCAATATATCCTCTGTAATTCTCTAGTACAGTAAGATCATACCTGATCAATTCATTTGTATATTTCTTGGCAATATATTAAGATAATAAAATGGCCCATAGTGAAACTGTAATATGATAATAATCTATCTATACATATGTATATGTAGTTTTTACCATGTTGCAGCCATTTACTCAATTAGTAAGCAAATATTTAAAACAGTAGAAAAGTAGTGCCAGGCTCAGTACTATTGATATCAAATATCCTCATCAAAATTCCCTTTCGTACAAAATATTGACTTACTTTTTAGTTCACTTCTGCGAATAAACAAAATTACTTACATGTTACAAATACTATAACTCTAAAACAACAATTTCAAAATACATAAAGGTTGACATACGTGATTCCAACTGTTACTATTCTCCAAACTTAAAAGCTACAGAATTTGCTTAATAATGCACTTTATAATATAATAGATGCTTACAAGGTAAACTTTGGGCCATAATATAATCTGTTGAATTTACATATGCATATATTATATTTGGGTATTTAATGGTCCCTTGTATACAAAATTTTCTCATTATTTGGCTTTTTGGGACTAGCAATACAGCACAATACCCTTGAAAGCCTTTACTTTAGTACTATGTGTGTGTGTATACATATATATACTCAGTTATAATTTCTGCTGTCTTATTTTTGCTTGTACTTAAATTCATTCCTTTATTTTAATCCCTCAAATATAAATGGGAAATGTTTTCTCTTTTAAGTTTACTAATCTCCTCTGCAAAATATAGCCCTCGCATATATTGTTCAGCTAGAGGAATAAAAGATGAAGTGAGTTTGGAGAAGTACTGGACCTTAAAACATACTTTTAATTTTAAATGACCTTAAAGCATACTTTTAATTTTGTGTCTCTGCTTTGCTTTTTAATTTCCTCTCATGTGATCATTGGTCCATTGAAACTCCTGATGATTTTTTTATTACATTTGCTTAAGGATTAAGAACCTGTCTCACAGTTTAGTGGTTTGTCTTGCAATTTGATTGGAAAAACACTGAAACAAATAAGCAAAACTAATAGCCTAGCACACACACATGCACACATGTGTATGAACACATACACATTCCAGTAGTTTGCTCAGTTCTAGTAAGTATATCCACCTGTCTACAGAAATATGTTTTCTTTATTTAGATATACATCATACCACCCAAATAAAATCTATTAAGAAATGCCTTATCTGTCATCTACACATCAAATTGACTATAAAAATCAAACAAATATAGTTTTTAGGAATGCAAAATTTAGGATAATTTTCTGGGAGATAAAAATGGAACTCACTATGTGACACGTTGACTTCTACATGTTTTTATCCAGGTGAAGAAGTTCAGTTGGCAGTTAGATACATGGGACAAAAAGATCTGGGAAAGTACAAAGGGCAAGTAACTTAAGAGAGAAAGGCATTTAAATTGGAAATAGAGTGGATGAATATAAGCCCCAGCAGAAGAAACCATATTTAAGAATCAATGAGATTCTAAAATGTATTTTAAAATAGCAGCATAGTTGAATAAGAAAGCACACATTTCTGGGAGTGCAGAAAAGCCATCGAAAGAAACTTTCAAGATTTGGCATAGACTTCAAGTAGAATGCATAGTGAATAGGGACTGGCAGTTAGAGGATTATACAGCCTTAGCAAGAGCCTTTTCAGAGTTTGGAAGACTACATTTAACGTTTCATAGAAAGGTAAAAAGTCACTAACGAACCATTCGCTAAGACAGAGATGAGCAGTCAAATCCTCCATGATGCCATCCTTGATTCTTCCAGGATTCATAAATTCAAGAGAAGCGAGAGGCCAGAATGGGCTAGAAAATATAAAGTGCGCAAGAGATAAAAGGCAAATAATTAAAGAAGATGATTTTTACCCGAATTATCTTATCTCTCCAACACTATCGATCATCTGTATCAAATAATATAACTATGCAGTTTTATATATTGTTCAATAATATTTTGCACATCAGCCTTCTCTTCACAAATAGATGGAGCTTTTTAAAGAAGAGTTTATTTTTCGTTTACTAATATATGTATCCCCAAATCAATTGTAAAGCTATCATAGGATGGGTGCCAGTAGGATTTCTCCAAATTTGGACTATTGTTGTGAATCTGAGACAGAAGAATATGGGACAAATGAAGTTGATATTAATAACTGAAGTATAATTTAGAATTATGCATCCCAAACTAGAAAGTGAAAGACTCTTACATGCTAAACACTGTTTCGACCAAAAAATAATAATAATGATAAATGGTGATATGGCTTGGTTGTGTCTCCACCCAAATCTCATCTTGAATTGTGGTTCCCATAATCTCTACATCTCGTGGGAAGGACCTGGTGGGAAGTAATTGAATCATGGGGGTGAGTTATTCACTATCTAATGGTAGTGAATGGGTCTCACAAGATCTGATGGTTTTATAAAGGGCAGTTCCCCTGCACACAGTCTCTGGCCTGCTGCCATGTAAGATGTGACTTTACTTCTCTTTCTCCTTCCACAATGATTGTGACCCATGTGGAAATGTGAGTCCATTAAACCTATTTTTCTTTATAAATCACCCAGTCTCTGGTATTTATTCATAGCAATATGAAAACTATGTAATATTTTGTAATATAAGGTAATACTATGTAATATAAATGGCAAACTGTAGCAAACATAACCCTTGTCCCACCAAAATTATGGAGATACAGAAATTTAGATAAGTAAATAAACAATTCTAATAAAATGTTGTGATAATTATAATGAGGGAAGACAAGATACTGAGAAAACAAATGGGAGACATATCTACCAGGGATTTAGAAGTGGGGGGCTGGCTCGGGAGTGGTCTGAGAAAACCACCTATTGGGAGTGGTAGCTAAACTAAGACCAGAATGGTAAATAGGATCTAGGCAGACAAGTGAATGGAGTGTGTGTAGTTATGTGTGTTTCTGTGCATATATACAGTATGCGTAGAAAAGTAGGCTTTGCACAGAGGATGTGCTAGGCAAAGGAGAGATTCTTGATGAAAGCATATAAGTGAGAGAGAATAAACCATATTGATACATTAGTTCAGTATAGCTGACGTGAATAATGTGAGAAGAAGAATAAGAGATGATGCAAGAGAGACTTCAGGAAAGACCCTACAAAGTTTATTAGGTAATTTTCAATTTCACTTTAAGGGTAATGGTGTGTGATCAAAGAGTTTTTATATA
>NW_012101489.1:0-8895 GCF_000951045.1 Mandrillus leucophaeus | reverse complement strand
GTGTTTGATTTTCTGTTCCTGTGTTAGTTTCCTGAGAATGATGCTTTCCAGCTACATCCATGTCCCTGCAAAGGACATGAACTCATTCTTTTTTATGACTGCATAGTACTCCAGATTCTCTTTATCCAGTCTATCATTGATGGGCATTTGGGTTGGCTCCAAGTCTTTACTCTTGTGAATAGTGTTTCAGTAAAGATAGGTGTGCATGTGTCTTGATAGTAGAATGATTTATAATCCTTTGAGTATATAACCCATAATGGAATTGCTGGATCAAATGATATTTCTGTTTCTAGATCCTTGAGGAATCGCCACACTGTATTCCACAGTGGTTGAAGTAATTGACACTCTCACTAACAGTGAAAAAGCATTCCTACTTCTCCACATCCTCTCAAGCATCTATTGTTTCCTGACTTTTTAATGATCACCATTCTAACTGTCTTGAAATGATATTTCATTGTAGTTTTGATTTGCATTTCTCTAATGACCAGTGATGATGAGCTTTTTTCATATCTTTGTTGGCCACATAAATGTCTTATTTTGAGAAGTGTCTCTTCATATCCTTTGCTCATTTTTTGACGGAGTTGTTTGTTTTTCTCTTGTAAATTTGTTTAAGTTCCTTGTAGATCCTGGATATTAGTCATTTGTCAGATGGATAGATTGCACAAATTTTCTCCCATTCTGTAGGTTGTCTATTCACTCTTATGATAGTTTCTTTTGTTGTGCAGAAGCTTTTTAGTTTGATTAGACCTCATTTGTCAATGTTGGCTTTCATTGCTATTGCTTTTGGTGTTTTAGTCATGAAGTTTTTGCCCATGCCTGTGTCCTGAATGGTATTGCCTAGGTTTTCTTCTAAGGTTTTTATAATTTTAGGTCTTACATTTAAGTCTTTAATGCTCCTTGAGTTAATTTTTGTGTAAGGTGTAAGGAAGGGGTTCATTTTCAGTTTTCTGTATATGGCTAGCCAGTTTCCCCAACACCATTTATTAAACAGGGAATCCTTTCCCCATTGCTTGTTTCTGTCAGGTTTGTCAAAGATCAGATGGCTGTAGATGGGTGGTATTATTTCCGAGGCCTCTGCTCTTTTCCATTGATCTATATATCTGCTTTGATACCAGTACTGTGCTGTTTTGGTTACTGTAGCCTTGTAGTATAGTTTGAAGTCAGGTAGTGTGATGCCTCCAGGTTTGTTCTTTTTGCTTAGGATTATCTTGGCTGTACAGGATCTTTTTTGGTTATATACGAAATCTACAGTAGTTTTTTTGTTTGTTTGTTTTTGTTTTTGTTTTTGTTTTCTAATTCTGTGAGAAAAGTCAATAGTAGCTTGAAGAGCATAGCGTTGAATCTGTAAATTACCTTGGACAGTATGGCCATTTTCATGATATTGATTCTTCCTATCCATGAGCATGGAATGTTTTTCCATTTGTTTGTGTCCCCTCTTATTTCCTTGAGCAGTGGTTTGTAGTTCTCCTTGAAGAGGTCCTTCACATCCCTTGTAAGTTGTATTCCTAGGTATTTTATTATCTTTATAGCAATTGTGAATGGGTGTTCACTCATGATTTGGCTCTCTGTTTGTCTATTATTGATGTATAGGAATGCTTGCAATCAGGTAATGGAAAGAGACAAAGTGTATTCAAATAGGAAGAGAGGAAGTCAGGTTGTCTCTGTTTGCAGATGACATGATTATATATTTAGAAAGCCCCATCTTCTCAGCCCCAAATCTCCTTGCATTGATAAGCATCTTCAGCAATGTCTCAGCATACAAATGAAGGCAAAAGAAAAAATGCAGTTGAAAACATTGGAACCAGTAATTAAATAAGGACACAATATAAATCTTTTCATATTATAAAGTGTATTTAAAGCACCTAATGTCTTAAATAACATTTACAGAGTTTTTTGATAATTACATGATATAAACTTGTTTCTCACCAGTGTACTACTGAAAAGATATAAGCAGTTACAAGTATTCAAAGAGGAAGGTTTTCCTTCTTTCTTTCATTAACAATATGTAGAACATCTTCAAAGAATGATGGCACATCTATGTCCTTGAAATTATGATAGAAAGTTGATAAAAAAACATAATTACCTTCAGAATGAATTGTGAACATAACTATTACTCTAAAATCACATCACACAACAGCCCTTTACACACATTACATTCTATGAACATTCAGTATAGAGGCAGAGAGCTTCTTCCACTGAGCTAAATAAAAGAATGAGAAGTAAATAGTGGTACATAATGAGACCTAAGCCTTTCCTCATCATTTTATAATGAAAAAATGCTTGGATTTTGTTAACAATGCTTTGAAAAATAATATATAATTAATTCTCTTAAGGATTTCAGCAAAATGAATTTTTCTGTGCTCAGATGCAAATATGAAATTTCTGGACCAGGCGCGGGGGCTCACGCCTGTAATTCCAGCACTTTGGGAGGCCAAGGCTGGCAGATCAGGAGGTGAGGAGATTGACACCATCTTGGCAAACATGGTGAAACCCCGTCTCTACTAAAAAATACAAAAAAAATCTAGCCGGGCGCGGTGGCGGGCGCCTGTAGTCCCAGCTACTTGGGAGGCTGAGGCAGGAGAACGGCGTAAACCCGGGAGTCGGAGATTGCAGTGAACTGAAACCTGGCGACTGCACTCCAGGCTGGGCGACAGAGCGAGACTCAGTCAAAAAAAAAAAAAAAAAAAAAAAAAAAAACTGACTCCTTAACGGAATAAAATTTCAACAGCATATACCTTTAGTTACTCTATTGGAAGCATGCATTTATAAATTTTACATAACTAAGGTGCTGTTTTAAAATGTTTGAGCTGTTCTCTTATGCTAATTTTATTGTCAATATTTTCCAGTTATCATTACAGCATTACCTTATATTAAGCCAACTTTTTCATTAAATACATGGCATATGTTACCCACTATTTTGAAAGCCTCTCCGCCTCTGAAGAGACTGAAAAATTATTTGATCTCTTATGTTCCATGGAGATGTTTGATACCTTTCTGACATATAACCAGAATAAACTGCCAACTTGGCCAACACTTCTGTATGTAATACTATAATAACTGTATTATAATGTATTATTATATAACTATTATTATCACTATCATAATTCCATAATGAAAAGATAGTCATTCTTTTACTCAATTTAGAATAGTCAAGTTGGATTCAAGATACTAGTGACAACAGTGTTATGAATATAGTAAATAAAAATGTGTTGTACATTTCAAAATTACCACAAGAAATAAGTATTTGAGGTAATGTATGTGTTAACTACCTTGATTTCATTATTCCATGCTGTATTTATAAATCATAACATCACTTTGTGCTCCATAAATACATATAACTATAATTTGTCAATGTATAGTTTTAAAAATTTATAAAACGATGCTACTCTCAAAAATTTAGAAGTCTATTCTGCTCAAAAAACAAACCTAGATCTTATTTCTAAAATACAACCAAAAATATAATTAAAGTGTATAACTATTCTTTGTATGCCATTTACTAACAGTATTTCATTCAAATTATTTTCTCAGTCTATCTTCTAATTCTACAATCTTGTAGTCTATCTACTGTGGTTGTTGTTATGAGGCAAGCAAACACCAGATGGGCATAGTTTATTTACACCTAATAAGGTTTTTGAGACACAATTCTTGGCTCAAATTATGTAGATTGTTGGAATAAGGATAACAATGTATATTCCCTTGTATCAAATATATACAGAAATTTTAGATCTTATTGACTGACAATTTTAATTACACAATAGTGGGAAATGAGCATTAACAATTCTAGAGTGCATGTGTCCATGCGCTCAGTGCAAGAACTTTACTTGGATGTTACATCCCTACCCCAGTCTTACTGACTTCATTTATGGTAATTCATTCCATAAGTTTACTCTGGGTTAAGACTATTTCTATTGTTTATTTGTTTGTTTGTTTTTAACCACAGAAAGCAATCTTATTTAGTAAGGTTTTTCCCTTAAAAACATTGAAAAATAGATAAAAGAGGACATACTTTGGGCTATATCCTCCCTTTGGATTATTTTTAAATCTTCCTTATTATTGAATCCAGGCTTTCTACTGGAAAAAATACATTCTACACACCACAGCCTTGTGTGGTGTGTAAACAACTTGTCTAGTCATAGCATTTGTATTAACCCTTCTCATACTGCCCTAAAGAGCTATCTGAGACTGGGTAAGTTATGAAGAAAAGAAGTTTAATTGACACATAGTTCTGCAGGCTATACAGGAAACATGGTTTGAGAGGCCTCAGGAAACTTACAATCATGGCAGAAGGCAAAGGGGAAGGGAGCACACCTTCACATGTAGAGCAGAAGGAAGAGAGGAGTCAAAGGGTAAGTGCTACACAATTTCAAAGGACCAGATCTCATGAGAACTCACTCATCATCATGAGAACAGCAAGGGAGAAATCTGCCCCCAGGATCCAATAATCTCCCACCAGGTCCCTCCGCCAACACTGAGGATTACAATTCAACATGAGTTTTGGGTGGGTAACCATATTACCATTCATCTATTCAAAATGCTTTAAAGAAATATTAGCCATATGACTGTGACTGTCCTGATTAATAGTCATAAAACAAATCTCTGTTATTCGCTAAAAAGTTTCTTACATGTATCATTGGGATGCTCTTAGAGTCTATAAGAAGCCTAGGTTTTAAGCTGAACCCCCAAATATCACTCTCTAAATCTGATTAAAATGTGTCTAACTACATTTTGATTCTATTAAAGGGATAATATATGAGGCTCACTGCCTCTCAGTATTTTGAAAGTATTGCATATTGTAAATTCCTAGTGTATAGAATAAAACAATTATAATCATGTTATCTCAATGTCACAATTTATTTAATAGATTATATTACAAAGAGGAAATTCAAAACTCACAAGTAGCTATGCCCAAATAGTGAAAAGTTATGCCAAATCAGAAATAAAATTTTCCTAGTCTATCCACTGAGATTCGCCATCCATTCAGGCATTTAATTCTCAAGAAAAAGGTTGTCAATTTTATAGTTAGAAAGATTAATTGCAGATCATTCTCTCCTGACCAAAAATTACAATTATGCAAGTTCTTTTGGATCTATAAAAAACTATCTGTGGAACCTTACCTCTCTCTGGCTCCATTTTTATCCTTTTATCCAGGCAGATGACAGGTAATTGCTAAAATAGATAACTTCTATAAAGATCACAATATGCTTTTCAATTTTCACTGCAGTTAGAAATTTTCTCTTTCATCCTGAGGTCCTAGAGGGGATTCAAATCATTTACTTAGGCATTCATTTAGTAGCTACTTCGAAAACATAATTACATACTGAGATTATTAAACTTTATGTACACCATGCAAGCTATCCAAGGTCTTAATTTTAATATCTACAGTTGCTACATCATAAGTGTCATATAAAACAAAAATTCAGTCTTTATTTACCTGTAAAGAACAAAAAGGGGACTATCTTAAAACATGATTTTTATATCTACAGTTGGTTCCCCAAATAGTATATATCTTTTTACTTAACCTGAAACGTGTATTCAACTATAAGAGACAATTGTCTTTCTTCTACAACTCACATGCTACAGAAATAATTTCATTGCTAGACTTTCACTTTCTTCATAAAGTTGAAAAACAAATTATACAATAGCTTATTTAGTTGAATCTAATATATATGTGCATATATATGTATGTGTGTATATAGATTCACAACTAAACTTCCCCAAATCAACACTTACCTTACAGTCAATGTAAAAAACGAATTTTTACCAGCCATCCGGGTATTAAATTGCTTCATTCCTTGAAAATGTCAACACTTAACTCACCTTTGAAGTACAGAGTTTATTTATTTATTTTTTTAAGAGAGAGAGGGTCTTGCTCTGTTGCCCAGACTGGAGTACAGTGGCTTTATCTTGGGTCACTGCAATCTCTGCCTCCCAGATTCAAGTGATTCTCCTGCCTCAGCCTTCTGAGTTGCTGGGATTACAGGTGTCGGCCACCATGCTCGGCTAATGTTTCTATTTTTAAGTAGAGATCAGATTTCACCATGTTTGCCAGGCTGATCTTAAACTCCTGATCTCAAGTGATCTGCCCACCTTGGCCTCCCAAAGTGCTGGGATTACAGGCATGAGCCACCACGCCCAGCCATAATATTTCCATTCAACAAAACTTTTCACATAGTCAATACTGACTTCTCAAAGCAGAATTTCTTCTTCTGCTTGATTCCCCGTGTGTTTCTTGCGGCTGGAGTGGAAGCACATGATCTGGGATCCCTCAATCAGGGAAGTCTATGCTTTATATTTTTGGACTTGAGAAATATAGAGAAACAAGATATATGAGGAAGAAAATATACACAGTTTTGATCATTTTTGTATATGAGGTTTAAAATACAATCTCTGCAGCCAGTAACAGTAACAGAGTTTGTGTCCAGTCTCCAGTATCAGTACTACATGTGTCATCTCCCCTAATTCACTGGTGTACAGCCTGGGGGATTTCACTGGATCCATTCAATTTCTGCAGCTCTCGTGAGTATGTAGCACACAAACATGGTTTTCAGGATCTCCTATAGAGCCTGTTTGTTACCTACTATTTTGTGATTAATTCTCCTTCTGCTTTAAAAAGGCAAACCTGGAACCTATTTCTCACCAGATTTTCATCTTATTTATATTAGATGAAGCATATGTAATTGAACTTGGATCCCTGATTATCTCTTTAAAAATAACTTTAAAATGATTATACTTTGTAATGTTACAGGACACTTAGAATATAGCATATCATATGGCATAAAATGTAGTATTTGGCAATGTAGTTATCAAATAGTTCAGAATACTTAAAGAATTTCTAAGAATCTATAAGGCCCAGAGGGAGTTTTGTGAACAATTTATGAATTGAGAACTGTCATTCAAATTCTGAATATATATGTGTCATAGCTGCTGGCTGTTTTGCAAAAGAAGTTGTTAAACATCTAATAACATCTAATTCAACTAGCATAAACATTTTAAAGTAAGTCTAATCAAATCAAAATTTAAAATTATAGTCCAAAATTCTTCAATATGCCTTGAATTTTCCTAGTTTCATCCATAAAATTCAATATGGGAAATAAATCAGGATTTTTAAGCCTTAAATATATACAATATATAAAAAGATTTTTTTTTCAATTTTATGGTTTGAAAATGA
Organism: Mandrillus leucophaeus; assembly: GCF_000951045.1. Lineage (NCBI taxonomy): Eukaryota > Metazoa > Chordata > Mammalia > Primates > Cercopithecidae > Mandrillus > Mandrillus leucophaeus. The sequence goes on along the minus strand of NW_012101489.1, from coordinate 1,727 downwards.
AAGAGGTGCAAGACACAGACTGTCACTGAAGAGAAATATATATGAAAGAGCAAAGTCAAAACAGAGACAAACACAAGGTCACAAAAGTAATTTGGAACCTCTTGATTCTATATGAAGGGCAAATATTAAATACAGTCTAGCTTCTAGTCAGGTTAACATAAAACTCTGCACTAAGACTCTATTTCCTTTAGAAATATGAAGACTCTATTTCATATTACCTGATACAATATGTTTAGATTTCAACAAAAACTTACAAGGCATGTTATAAGGCAAGACAAAATATGATGTCAAGAGAAGAAACAAGAATCACAACCAGACTCAGCTATAATACAGAAACTGGAATTTTCAGATGGGAAATTTAAAATATCTATAAATAATATGGTAAGAGTTCTAATTTAAAAAGTAGACAACATGCAAAAATAACAGATGGATAATGAAAGTATAGAGCTGGAAACCCTAAGAAGAAATACACAAGAAATGTGGGAAATGAAGAATGCCTTTGATGTGCATTCTTAGGAAAAATAAACAGAAAATACATACATTGTCAAATCAGAAGCGAAATTAAATGAAATGAAAAAGGAGTCATCACTACTGACCCCATGGCTGTGAAAGTATAATAAATGATATTATGATCATCTCCATGTCCACAAATTTGAAAATTTAGAAGAAATAAACCAATTCCTTAAAAGACAAAAAGTGACAAAACTCACACAAGGAGAAATAGATAATCTGAATACATCTATACCTATTAGAAAAATTGAATTGATAATAACTTTCTCAAATAATTTTCTTTTCTAGAATGAAGCCCAGATAACGTGAAGTTTGTCTATACAAATTCAGACAACCTTAAAGATATTGTGAGGAAAGAAAAGACAATTCGCTTTTTCTATGCAAAGGCATGGCAGCACGTAAATATATATTTTAGATTTTCTGAGTGTGATTGTTTTTTGAATCATTGTTGAAAATATAATATTAGCCAATAACTTTTTAAAGAACTTTTTTTTTAAATTTTGACCATTTGATTACTAATCAAAGGGTGGATGGCATCACTAATTATATGCTAAAACTTTCCTAAGGAAAAATAATGAGAGTTTATAAGAAATCAAAAGATTTTGAAAGTGGATATTTGTGAGCTCTGAGTGTTGCTAGTTTCCTATTACTATAAAAACAAAATAAATTACCACAACTTATGGCAAACTCTATTAGTGGCTTAAAACAGCACAAATTTATTATCTTACAGTTGTGGAGGTCAGAAGTCCAACATTGTCTCCCTGGGCTAAAATCAAGATGCCAGCACACTGATTTTTCTTTCTGGAGACTATAGGGGAACATTGATTTCCATGTTCACTCAGGCATTGGAAGAATTCAGCTCCATCCAATTGTCCTGAGGTCTCTTCTGTGCTGCCATCTCTTTTGCCTCTTCTTTCATTGTCACTTTTCTGTACTCACTTTTTTGCCTTCCTTTTTCACTTGTAAGGACCCATGTGACTACTGTAGACCCATCTGGATAATCCAGGATACTCTCTCTACTTTAAGGTCAATTTACTAGCAATTGATTCCATCTACAAGCATAATTTTCTATTGTGTAGTGCTGACATATTCACAGACTTGACACCAGGAATTGGAATGTGAACATCTTTGGGGACGTGAAAAGCTACCACATCAAGCTTTTCAAAAAAATATTAGTGGCTCTTATATCACTTTTCACAGAGACTTTTTTTTTTTTT
>NW_012101488.1:2133872-2134151 GCF_000951045.1 Mandrillus leucophaeus | reverse complement strand
CCGTGTTAACACAGTACCTAGGCCCCTGGCAGAGGCCAGTTGCCTATTTGTCAAAAAAATTAGATTCAGTGGCTGCTGGCTGGCCACCCTGCCTCTGGATAATCGCAGTGACCGCCCTAATGGTCCGAGACGCTGATAAACTTATCATGGGGCAAAAGTTGCGCGTTATAACCCCGCATGCCATTGAAGGCGTCCTCCAGCAGCCACCGGACCGATGGATGAGTAACGCCCGGCTCACCCACTATCAAGGACTGCTGTTAAACCCCTCAGAATAACTTT
>NW_012101488.1:2130831-2131154 GCF_000951045.1 Mandrillus leucophaeus | reverse complement strand
GAAGGGCTAGCATTCGCCAACCTCACCGGTTTAGGCGACCTGTCCTCTTGCTTTATGTGTGCAACCTTAGGAAGACCACCATTAACCGCTGTTCCCCTTTCCTCCCCACCCACAAACTATACAGATTTTAATTCATCAACAGTCACAATACCCGATGTGGCCCTGTACCATGACCCATACCAAGAGAAATGTCCCTACTGTTATTCTGCACTTAGCAACAGCCTCCACAACCAATCGGCTACATACCCTAATAGCCCCATATATGCTCCCCCTGGTGTGTTCTTCTGGTGTAATATGACTCTGTTAAAAACTCTGTCCAAAAG